>NW_027555514.1:67013319-67273319 GCF_003287225.1 Phascolarctos cinereus
TGGAGTTCCACCAAGCTAGGCTCTCTTTTCTCCGGGGCGATATTAGGAAAGAATTGTGTCTATCTACCCACCTTCAGATATTTCTGGTCTAAGAACACAAGTCTGAATTCAAAAGAAAAATCACTTTCTTGCTTCTTCTTAAGGGAGAGGGTAGCCTTTAGCGAATGTTTGCCAGCTTAGCTCCTTCCCATTAAACCCTTGCTATACAAAAGACCATCACAAATAGTGAATAGCAAGCAAATCCATTTATCCAAGCAAAAAAGCAAGCAGAAATTGGAGGCATTCCACAGATTAGAATATACCAGATAATAGATGCATGAAAAGTAAGCTCTTTAGCTAGGAGTAAGATTATATCTCAGCCTAAATCAAGAAGCTGGGCCCAGTCACATCCAAGGAGTTCCATTTTAACAGTCTCTAGGGAGGCAAGCTAGAAATCAAGCACATGTTGAAGATCCGGCTTCTCCTACATGTCTTTAGCTTCTCTCTCCATATGTCTCAACCAGATGTATGGAATCTCTGGAATTGCATGCCTCTCTCTGACAAGGGCCTTAGAATTCACTGAGTCCAACCTACTCATTTTGCAACTGAGACTCAAAGAAGCTAAATGACTTCCCAAGGTCACACTGAGGTCACATCTGAACTCAGGTCTTCCTGACTCCAAGCCCAATGCTCTTATCCATTGTACCACCTAACTGCCTCTAAGACAAGGGGAGCAGAATGTACTAAACTGATCACATCCAATCCAATAAACATTTATTAAGCACCTACTATGCATCTGACCCTGTACTAAGGACTAGGGGTACAATTAATTAAAAAAAATCAATGACCTAAAGAAGTTTATATTGTAAAGGGGCAGATAATATACAAAAGGAGGCAGGAAAATGAGGGGTGGGGGAGAGGTACAAGACACCAGGGAGTACCTGGGGTGAGGGAGGGAGGGTATCCATGGTGTTGAAGCCAGGCAGAGCAGTGGGGGCAAAGTGGGAAAAGCTGAGATGACTTTCTGCCCTGTATAAAGGAAGGTTGTAAGAGAAATTTGATATTCCACCCTCCAATTAGAAGACAAAGGAGGCTGAGGGTGGTGTCAATCAAGACATGAATCAGTAATTTAGGAATGAGATTAAGGATGCAGGTTGGAAATAGGTTCATAAATGATTCAATGGCCTAACAGAGAAGAATTGGATTCTAGAGGTAATAGAGAACCACTAAGATTTGTCAATCAGGGACATGAAATGGTCAGGCTCATGCTTTAGGAATTTCAATTTGGCCACTATATGGAGGATGGATTGGTGAAGGAAGAGACTTAAGGAGCACATTTAGGAGGCTATTTAAATAATCCAGTTGAGAGGTGAAGAGGGTCTGAACTGGCCATGTGAGTAAAGAGGAGATGGATGCAAGAGGTGTTGTAGAGGTAGAGATAATGAGATTTGGCAATTAATTGGATGCATGGGATGAGCTAGAGTGAAGAATCAAGAAAGATACCAAGCTTGTGAATGTGAGTGAGTGGTAGAATGATTGTGCCTTGAGAGAATTAGGGGAAAGGATGAGTATTTTGGATAAGATGATGTTCCGTTTTGAACACATTTAATTTGACGTGCCTATGGGATATTCGGTTTGAAATATCCTATAGGTAGTTTGGAGAGAACCTAGGACTCAGTATATAGATCTGTGAATCATCTGTTAGGGAAGATCATTGAAGTCAGAGGGGCTGATAAAGTCACTTGTTTAGAGGGATATGGATGAAGATATAAAACAAAGGAAATTAAAGAGGAACAGTCAGAAAAGTGAGAGGAAGTCAAGAAAGAACGGGATTGAGAAATGGCCATTTGATTTGGCAACTAAGAGGACACAAATAACTTTGGAGAGAAAGGTTGGAAGTCAAATGGGTTGAGAATTAACTGAGGAGAGAAGGTGGAAGCAGGAATGTAAACAGCTTTTTTCTAGGAAATTGACTGGAAAGGGGAAGAAAGCTAAAGAAAGATATCTTGAGGGTAATAGGGTCAAGTGAGAGCTTTAGTAAATAGGGGGATATTAAAGATTATAGAGAGGGGGGAAGTGATACAGGTGGTACTCTGCCAGAAGAGACAAAAGGAGTTGGGATCAAGTGTACAAGTAGAGAGTTTTGCTTTGGTAAAAATGAACATCTATGTCTCATCAGAGACTGGATTAAAAGAAGAGAGAATAAGGGATGGTGTCAAAAGATTTTGAGATGTAAAGGAGAACAAAAAGGTCATGGCAAATGGTCTTTAATTTCTAAATAAGATATATGCTGACATGTTGGAGGTGGGGAGGTAGAGAGAAGACAAAGTCTGGAAAAAATTGATGTGGAGGAGTTAGTGCAATGAAGGCTTGGTTGAAATGAGCTAACACAAATTTGTAGTGGATCCAGGGCAGCATTTTTACATGATTTCCTTTAGCACCATTTAGCATCAGATAAAAGTGATGGAAGTTACAGAGAGTTGGCAAGATGTGGGTTGTGTTAATACCAAGGAGCAAGAGATTCAAGAGTCAAGGACAGTATAACCTTTAACTATAGGGTCAAGATGGGAGGGTGGAGCCAAGATGGTGGAGTAAAAGCAGTGACTTGCTTGAGCTGTCCCCCAACCCCCAAAAATACCTGTAAAAAATGGCTCTAAACAAATTCTAAAGCAACAAAACCCACAAAAAGAGTGAAACAAATTTCCAGCCTAAGACAACCTGGATGGTTGATTGGAAAAGTCTATCATGCCTGGCTGGGAGAGAAGTGCAGTACAGCGTAGGCTGAGCAAACAAAGACCAGGCCTCAGCAAACCTGGAGGAGTCTTCTGGGTATTGAATCAAGGGGAGCTGTGGTGGTTTCCAGACTTCTCAACCTACAAGTGCCAAAGGCACCTTAGAAGGTCAGTAGGAAAGATCTGTGACCATGGTGAGAGAGAAGCTTGTTCCCAGCCCCAGTCCCAGCATAGCCCCAGGGCGGCAGCTGCCTCTGGAGCTCTCAGCCCACAGATGGTGGGGGGATCGAGTAGCTGATCAGAAGGGGATTGCAGGAATCTCTTTCCTGGTGCTGAGGCAGGAATCTGTTTTGCCCATGCTTGGATCTGGGTCGCAGTTCTGGGTGGTAGTCCTGGGGCAAGGAGGAGCACCAGCGTTTGTGATGGCAGTATAGAGGGAATCCTCTTCACAGTTACAAGGCAGAAAAGAGTGCTTGTGGTCACTTATAGACCGGAACACAGGCCAGGAAAGGAGTAAACACCTCACCTTTGATCATACCACTTGGAAGAACTGAAAATTAACAAGTCCTTAGAAGTATCTCTGAAAACAGCTGCACAAAACCCTCAAAACTTGGGACAATACATTTTCCACACTGGAAGCAGACCCCTACCTTAACAAGGAGTTTAAAACTCAAGTAATTGGCTGGGAACATGAGCAAACTGCACAAAAAAGTCAGACTATAGGATCTTTCTTTGGTGACAAATAAGATCAAAACATACAACCAGAAGAAGACAACAAAGTCAAAGCTCCTATATCCAAAGCCTCCAAGAAAAATAGGAATCAGTCCTAGGCCATGGAAGAGCTCAAAAAGAATTTTGAGAAGCAAGTAAGAGAAGCAGAGGAAAAACTGGGAAGAGAAATGAGAGTGACGCAAGAAAATCATGAAAAACTAGTCAACAGCTTGCTAAAGGAGAATCAAAAAAATACTAAAGAAAAATATAGGGTCAAGATTGGGAAGAGAGGAAAGTGGAGCCAGAGGAGAGATCATGGAGGGTAGTAGCCTTATAGAAGGATAAATGAATAAACAGAATTAGGAGAAGCAAAGTATAAGGAGAGATGGAATGATTGGTTATTAACATTAGATAAAGGAATTTCTAGATTCTTAATCATGGAAATGGGAAAATGGAGTGCTTGTGGGTGAAGGTGAAATCAAGGGTGTGAACATCACTGTAAGAGAC
The DNA here is from genome assembly GCF_003287225.1 of Phascolarctos cinereus. Taxonomy (NCBI): domain Eukaryota; kingdom Metazoa; phylum Chordata; class Mammalia; order Diprotodontia; family Phascolarctidae; genus Phascolarctos; species Phascolarctos cinereus. The sequence continues at coordinate 67,017,249 of NW_027555514.1, forward strand.
TAAAGTGGAGTAAAGGAAACTTTACAGATCATTTAACTATAGAATCATAGAAACTCAGAGTTAGAAGGAACCTTTAGAAAGCATCTGCCCAAGCCCTTCCTTTTATAGCTGAGGAAATGAGTCCCAGAGTGATGAAGTCACTTACCCATGGTTACACAGCTAGTTAAATTGCAAAACTTCCATTGACTTCCAGCTCGGTGATCTTTCCACTACATCATTCCATCATTCATGGTCAATTGCCAACTGAATGATATCCATAAGTAAGTGCCAGAGGAATTCAGAGAAAAGACAGAGAGAGCACTGTTGGCTAGAAGGATCTAGGGAAGCTTCACAGAGATGGAAGAGATGGAAAAATGAGTAGCATTTCCCTAGGTGGAAAGAAAGGTCTATAGATGAGTGCAAGAGGTGGAAGGATGCAGACATAAGACACCATGAGCAAAAGCCCAGGTACAGAAAAATGTAAGGACCTATCCTACAGGTAGTTTGGCGTGGGTAGAAGTTTCAGGAGAGCAGGCTGGAAATATGGGTTCAACCTTCTTGCCATGAGGCAAACAATCTTTTGTTTCTAGAAAATGTGTTTTAATTCCTGATTAGTGGATGACTCACAGCCTTCCAGATACCTTAATCCTTTTTTTTTTATTTAGAAGACCAGTCAGAAAACATACTCAAAGAAACCTTTTCCAGTGACCCCAGAATAAACAAAAAGAATTGACCCACTTAGGATTTATACCTCTCCAAAAAGAGAAAAAACATTTGCTTTCCACATCATCCAAATGTTTGAGACTTCAATGGCAGACGTAACAGGCTCGTGCAAGTGAGTCTGACTCCAGACGGGTTCTGTGATGCCTTGGGTTGTGAAACCCAGAGTTGAGAAGCCATCTGTCAACATAAATCATATCAGCTCCATGCCTCATCAAGGAAATTAGCTCAGAGAAAATGTCAAGTGCTTTAAAAAAAATGAAATGGATGGACATTCCATTCAAATAAGCTATGCTACCCTTTGTACACCCTGTAGGTCCCTGGAGATGTTCGTAGCCTAGAAATAGGGTTAGATTCACATAAAATAAGAGTGCTCTCCCTCCTCCCACTCTTGGATCAAAATTAACAGATGAGGTCTCTGTGCCTCTCCTTGCACTGCCTGAGGCTAATTCTAACTGATGTCCAGCTTTCCGATGTGGGATGTCGGATACTCGACACTATTTACTAATGATGACAGATTGTTACCAAGGGAATGTCTACACATCTCATACAGCCTGGAAAGGAGGGCAGTAGGGGGTGGGAGGGGGTCAGAACACTATATTTCATGGGCTTGTCTCTTGTCTCAGCCAACAAAATGTAAAATTATCCCTTTTTGGAGCAGTTGTTCGGGATGGGTTCCTCATCCACTTTGAAGGGGAGGGCATAAAGGAAGGCAATAGAGGGGTTTGTTTAATTCTATGTTTAGGAGATGTGAGTATGGGTCTTACCTCACACCCCCTTCTAATACATGTTCACCAATGGACCTACAGTGAATCTCTAATCCTCCATGCAGAGAGTATAAATGCTCCAGTGTAGCTAAAATCCTGTAATCAAAGATGACAAACTTGGAAAGAGGTATTGTTTTGAACAAATCATTAGTGTTTGGAAAGTTGGGGAGTCTTCTGTCTCTATGGATGGCATATGCAAAGGACATTGGATTCTTTTATTTTACTGGACAAAACAGTGACCATAAGAAAGTAAAGAGAGTGAAGTGGAACAATGAATGAAAGTGTGATTAAGCCAACCAGTTTTCTGGACAGGAATCACTCCAAGAGTGGATTTGAAATAAGATTCAAAATCTGTTGAGATGCTCCACACCGAAGAAGTTTACCTCTTTAAAAATGAACCTTAGGGATGACTACATGATTCAGTGGGTAGAGTCCCAGCTCTGGAGTCAGAAGGACCTGAGTTCAAAGCTAGCCCCAGACACTTACTAGTTGTGTGACATGGACAAGTCACTTAACCACAATTGCTTCCAAAAAAGAGAAAGAGAAAGAGAGAGAGAGAGAGAGAGAGAGAGAGAGAGAGAGAGAGAGAGAGAGCGCCCAGTGAGAAGAAATTGGGAAATCTCTTTCATCTTGGGTGGACATGGGGTAAGGAGAGAGAGAAAATAGATTGGAGAAGGAGGAACAGAATCTATTATTTCAACATTGAGGAATTCCAGGTATGGAAACTCCCTACATAAGTACGGATCTATGATTGTAACCTGTAGCCTTCAAGTGTTACCTACAGCAATGAGCTTTGTAGTGGCTTCTCTGGGTCATCAGACAGCTAGAACATGTTGGAACTGTCTTCCAGACCACAAGGCCAGCCATGTATTCATTACAGAATACTAGCTCTCATGGAAATATTTATTGTTTGCATTTGAATTCTAAGGAACTGAAAATAAAGAATACTTTTAAGGACTCATATAATGAATTTAATGATAACCCTCCAAGTCTTTGCTCAGACCAGTCCCTCCACCTAGTATACCTTCCCTGATTCTCTCTGCTAACTTCTCAGCCTTCAAGATTCCACTTGAATCTTACCTTCTCCTTGGAACCTTCCTCTAATTCTAGCACATGATGATCTCAGCCTCTGAATTCCTGCAGTGCTTATTATCTTGTGCCTAAGCAGGCACTTAATAAATATTTATTTAATAAATGAGTGAACTACACCCCTTACTTGTCATTTTAATGCTGCTTTGAATTGCTAATTCTCTATTTCAACTTCAGCAATTCCAAAAGCATTTGAGTGCTTACTGTATCACTAAGTCAGCAATAAGCATTTATTAAGCACCTACTATGTGCCAGGCACAGTGCCATGCCTGGGATTACAAAGAAAGGCAACAGATTTACTACATAGAGCACTTTGTTAAGTGCTAGAGGAAATACCCAATTTCTGCCCCATGGGGCTCACCATATATTTAGGAGGACCTGACATATAAAAAATATTTTTTACATTTTTTATGTGTGATTTTTTTTCCCCCAACACAGTCAAAAACTCCTTGAGAGTAAAGGGTCATCTCTTATACTTTTTCTATGTCTTACAGTGTTTTTTGCACACAGTAAGTGCTTAATAAATGTTTATTGATTGGTTAGTAAATACTAGAGTATCTGGTACAGTGGCTCTCCAAGTATTGTCTGGGGACCCCTGAATGACCCCTATATCCTTTAAGGGGGTCCAAGAAAAAGGCACCATGAGTAATTTTTCCAGCCCAGATTGGCATAGGGAGACAGCCAGATCTATAAACACTGGGAACAGGTCCTAGTATGGAACACGTCAATACATATGGAGAGGCTGTGAAATGGGGCAAGAAGTCATCCCACATACATACAGGGCATCTCCAGACACATACCAAGGCACCTCAATGAAGACAAGTGCAAAGTGACATCTTTGTTGCCTCTTATCCAGTGCTAAGTTACAGATCCAAGGAAGATTAATGAGGTACCTGCCCCCCATTCCTGCCCCCCCACCCACTCCAGTGGTTTCAGGCCCAAGGTAATTTACCAAAAGAGGAGGAAGTTCAGAAGTAAGCTGCAGTGGTGTGGTTCAGACCCAAGGAACAGAGAGGAGTATCAGTTCCAACCTCCAGTCCTGTCTGAATCCTACAGAGGAACATCCATGGCAGAACCAGACCAAAGGGGAGCCTTTAACCCTGACCCAGCAGAGTTTACCATCTCACTGACAGTGGCTCAGTCCAGCAGCAGTCTACTGTAGCTCAGATTCAAACCCAGGTAAGGAACTTACAAAGCTCAGACCTGCGTAGGGAAGGAAGAGGGCAGCCATCAGACTTTGCCCTAGATCAGACCACTTTAGGAAGGCTAGAAAGAGTGGTCCCTGAGATCCTGGAACAACATAACATTCAATATTCCAAGAAAGCTAAAGCAGGACTAACCTAGACCTTCCCTATAGAAGTGCACAGAGTCTAACCCTAACATCAGGTAGGAAGGCCAGGGAGTAGACTGAAGAATGAACAAATTAAAAAAAATGATCCCCCCCCAAACACTTTTATGTCAACAGAGTGACTCAAGACAAAACCCAGAAGAAGGGAATGACTCCAAAATATCTACATGCAAAGTCTCAAAGAAAAACACAGCTTAGGTACAAAGAACTCCCAGAAATGATAAAGCAAAAGTTTTAAAAGGAATTTTAAAAAATATTTTTGTCAACGAAATGAAAGTGCTAGGGGAAAAAACTGGAAAAGGAATGGAAAAAAGAATTGGAAAGAGAATTAACAGCATGGCACAAGAGGTATAAAATCTTGCCCAAGCAATAACTTCCCTAAAAATTAGAATTGACCAAATAGGGGACAATGCCTCTATGAGGCAACAAGAAATATTCAAAGTCAAAAGACTGAAAAAAAAAAAAGAAAAGAAAACACAAGGTATCTCATAGCAGAAACAACTAAACTGGAAAAGTGATCAAGGAGAAAAAAAAATTAAGAATAATCTGAGTACCTGAGAGCTATGAACAAACAGAGCCTAAGCATAATGTTTCAAGAAATCTAAAAAGAAAACTGTCCATATCTCTTAAAACCACAGAACAATATGGAAATAGAAGGATTCCCTCGGTCACTTCCTGAAAGAATCCTCAAAATGAAAAGCCCCAGGAACATTATAGAGTTTCTGGGTCAAGCAACCAGAAAGAAGGTATTCAAGTATGGAGGAGCCACTGTCAGGATCACACATGATTTAGAAGTCACCACTAGAAAGGAACAGAGAGCTTGGGGTACTATATTCCAGAAGGCAAAAGATAGAGGTTTACAGGCAAGAATCACTTATCAGGAAAACTAAGTGTAATCCTAGAGGGGGAAAATACATCTTTGATGAAATAGAGGACTTCTAAGCATTCCTGATGAAAAGACCAGAGCTATGTACAAACTTTAAAGTTCAAACACAGGAGTTAAGAGGAACATAAAAGATAAACACAAATGAGCAATGATGAAGGACTCAACAGGGATACATTGCCTATGTTCTAATATGAGTGGATGATACATGTGTGTTCTATGAACCCTATCTTCATCAAGGGAGTCATCATAGATGGAGTCTAATTAGACAGGGGCAGCTAGGTGGCACAGTGGATAGAGTGCCAGGCCTGAAGACAGAAAGACTTATCTTCCTGAGTTCAAACCTGGCCTCAGACATTTACTAGCTATGTGACCCAGGGCAAGTCATTTAACCCTGTTGGCCTCAGTAAAATGAAATGGAGAAGGAAATGGCAAACCACTCCAGTATCTTTGCCAAGAAAACTCCAAATGGGATCATGAAGAGTCAGACTTGACTGAACAACTAAACAACAACAATTGGAAGACCTAAGAGTGGTTCTATTATGTCTTGATCATCTTAAAAAACAAATAGATAGGGAGAAAAAGAGGAATGTAGTATGGGGAAGAGAAAAGAAAATTTGGGAAAGTTGTAATTGGAGTTATACTTGGAATGCTCAAGTAGAGGTCTATACAAAAAAGGAAGATAGAGTTGGAGAGTGACTGAAGGTTGACCCTTATGCTTATCTGAACTGGTCAAAGGACAGAAACGTAAACACACAAAATTGGGTACAAAATACATTTCACTCAACAGAGAAATAAAAAGGAAAGTAAAAAAGAGAAAAGAGATAATTAGACTGAGGGTGGATTAAGGGAGGGATTAGTCCTAAGCAAAACAAACCCTAAGGATGTACAAAAGTATTTAAAGTTCTTTTTGATGTAGCAAAATATGGGAATCTGAAGGGTTGTCCATAGATTGAGGAATAGCTGAACAAGTTACAGTATATAAATGTGATAGAATACTATTGTGCTTTAAGAAATAGTGAAAGGCGGTGATGGAAGAAAATGAAGCTGGAGATGGATTCCCTATGAATGGTGAGATCTTTCAAGTCTTTCTGTTTATGAATGACATTGCTGCAAAATGCACGGTTACAACAAGTTATGAAATATTGTGGAATCTCCTAGATTTCCATAACCACTCAAAAGGATTTGGCCTTATCATCCACATAGGAAAAGCTAACAAAGAACATCCCATATTAGAACATGAAAGTAGAAGGACTGTTTATAGTGTCTGTCTATATGTCTATATGTCATAGACATAGACATAGACATAGATATAAATATGGATCAGAGGTCCTTTATCTGTTTTGTGTCATGGACCCCATTGGAAGTCTGGTGAAACCTACAGTCACCTTATCAGAATAATTTTAATGCCTAAGATAAAATACATATGATTATAAGCAAAAAAAAAAAAAAGAAAGAAAGAAAGAAAGAAAGAAAGAAAGAAAGAAAGAAAGAAAGAAAGAAAGAAAGAAAGAAAGAAGGAAGGAAAGAAAGAAAGAAATAGTGAAAGGGAAAGGGATGGTTTTGGACCAACCTGAGAAGACTTACATGAACTGATGCTGAGTAAACTGAACAGAACCAGAAGAACAATTTATGCCAAGACAATATACAGTAAAAAACAAGCAACTGTGAAAGAATTAGGAACTCTGATCAGCCTAATGACCAATCACGATTCCAGAGGATTAATGACAAACCATGCTACCAACTTCCCGATAAAGAAGTGGATGACTTAGAGCACAAAATGAAATACAGTGGGGGTTTTTTTGACATGGCCAAGACAGAAATATATTTTACTTGATTGTACATATTTGTATTTTTCCCTTTATTCTCAATGGAAGGGCATGGAAAGGAAGGGAAAGAAGGAGGATTTTTTCTGATTGAAAAATTAAAGTATAATTTTTTAAAATGAAACTATGTTTATGTTGAAAAAATTGGTGTTGGCAGTGCTACTGCTTTCCCATCAAGATGTTCAAAGCCCTCTAAAGATTACCCAGTGACTAATGACCAGGTATAATCTAAAACTCCTCGGACAACAGCTAGACTAAGATCTGGGGACTTAGCCCTGTTGAAAGCCAGTATCACACTTTTAGACAGGCCAACACAATCGTAGGTGGTTATGATTTAAGTAGGTGACAAGTTCTTTCCATGCTGCCCTCATCCAGAGGACGGTGGAGGGACCCCGGACTTTGGAATCAGAGGACATGGGTTTAAATCCTGCCTCTGACATGTAACTGAATGGCCTAGGGCAAGCAAACCTCCCTGGCTCTCATTTTCCTCATTTTCTAATTTTGCCCAATACTTCGCCTTTGGACGCCCTGTGAGCTATGCCCTCACTTGCATGTTCTGCAAATTTCCAGATGATTCCAGATGTGCTCACTCCCTCTGAACATCCCCACATCAGTGAAGTTCAGATGAAAATCTCGCCTTGTTAATGAAAGCACAAAGGTCATATCCTATCTACATCTAACTGAAAGGGCAAACAATAACTTCTATCATACACAGACACCCCTTCTGATTTAAATACTGTGCAAGGACCAACAAATCTCAGTGATGCAAAAGAAGGGAGCTGAGGGCCACCAGTTGGCAGTTATGTAGTCGCAATTTGCAAACTCTGGGATCCTACTGCAACAAACAAGATCAGATAGAAGCAACTTGGTAGCCTGGTAGATGTGAATCAAAAAGACATGGAAACAAATTAAAATGATACACAATTATGAAATTTGCCATTCTTGATGTTTGCATTATAGAACAGAAATTCTGTCCTGAAAGTACATTTCTAATTAAATGAGGTCAGACCACATCTGAAGTACTGTGTTCACTCCCTGGAGTTGCCATTTAGGAGGGAGATTGACAAATTGGAGCTCATCCAGAGAATCACAACTTGGATGGAAAAGGGTCTGGAGTCTATATCACATAAGAATCTGGAACTGGAAATGTTTAACCTGGAGAAAAAGTAGTTGGGGCAACACATGGTTGAATTTAATCCAATCCAATAGACATTTATGAAGCACCTACTATACATAAATGTAGCTGTGCTGAGTGCTAGAGATGAAAAAATAAATAAGTTTTAGGGACTAGGAATATGAATTACGGACATGAATTATGAAGGGAAGCTAGGTGGCTCAGTGGATAGAGCACCAGCCCTGAAGTCAGGAGGACCTGAGTTCAAATCCAGCCACAGACCAAACACTTGACACGTACTATCTGTGTGACCCTGGGCAAGTCACTTAACCCCAATTGCCTTTAAAAAAAAAAAAGGACATGAATCATGATCCAGAAAATGAGACTGAGCAGTGGTCAGACAACTAGTAGAACCAGAAAAGAGTAATCTTACAAAAACCCAGAGAGGAGAGAATATTCGGGAAGGAGTGATAGCTAACAGGGCCAAATTCTACAGAGAGGTTTAAAAAAAAGAATGAAAATTGAAAAAAGGTCATTGGATTTGGTAATTAAAAGATTATTGGTAACTTTGAAGAGAACACATTCGAATGAGATTAGAAGCAAGAGGATTGAAGAGTTAGAGGAGAGGAAATGGAATCAATGAACTGTAGGCTGTCTTCAAGTATTTGAAGGGCCCTGGAAGAGAGATTAGATTTGTTCTTCTTGGCCCCAGAGAGCAGAACTGAGAATAACACCTGGAAATTCTAGAGAGCTGGATTTGGGGTCAACATAAAGAAAACCTTCCTAACAACAGGAATTCAAGTGGCATCCACAACTTTTAGGAGGCAGAGAAGTACGGTGAATAAAGGGTTGGATCTGAGATGAGGAAGCCCAAGATTAAAACACTAGCTCAGACATTTTGTAGCTGGGTGACCCTAGCAAGGTCATTTAGCTTCTCTCAGCCTCAGTTTCCTCATCTGTGAAATGGGCATAACAGTAACAACCACCTCCCAGGGTGGCTGTGAGAATCTTACGTCTAGAGCTGGGAAGAACCTCAAAGGTACTCTAGTCCAGGGATGAGGAATGTGTGATCTTAAGCCAAACGTAACCTTCTAGTCTTTGGGTGCACCCTTTTGACTGAGTCCAAGTTTTACAGAACAAATCCTTTTATTAAGGGGCTTTGTTCTGTGAAGTTTGGATTCAGTCAAAGGGCTGCACTTGAGGACCTAGAGGGCCACGTGTGGCCTTAAGGCCACAAATTCCCCACCCCTGCACTAGTCTAAACCTTCCTCATGCAGAAGTCACTGAGGTCCAGCCAGATTAAACTACCTGCCTAAGGTTATATAGCTAGTTAGTGTCAGAAGAGGGATTTGAAGTCAGTTTAGAGAATGTACAAGGTTTGCAAACCTTAAAGCATTATCTAAAGGTCAACTATTAGAAGGAGTGCGTTCCCCATCACTAGGGGCCTTTAAGCAGAGGCTGGAAGACCATTTGTCAAGGGTGTTGAAGAGGGAATCCCCCCTGTCCAGGTACACATTCTACCAGGAGGACTCAGGTACTAACTTTGAAACGCTGTAATTCCATCTAAGGGATGTCAAGGAGGGGCATGATAAGAGCACCAGACTGGGAGGCTGACGTCGAGGCTGGGACTTGTCACTAACCAGCTGTGTGACTGTGAGCAAAATAGTTCACCTCTCTCGGCCTCAGATCTCTCCCCTAGAAAATGCAGGCTCAGGGCCAGATAATCCCTTAAGTCTCTCTTAGCCTTAGAATTCTGTGATTCTAATATTACAAAAGACCTAAGGCATAATCTTTTGCAAAACAGATGGGTGGAAAGAGAGAGGGGTGGTGCCTGAGGGAGGGTACAGATCTTTTCAAAGTAATAATTTCTGGTCATACAGAGTTTGAATACGAGCCTTTATTCTTCAAAATATTTTCAGACTTCATACTTTTGGTCAAAATGTTAAACCTTGCCTCCTATACCTTAAAGGTACATGTGACTACTCTTCATGGTAACTAGACGTCTAAGGAAGTGCTCTTAGGCTACGTGAGAAGTGTCAGTTATTGGAATATTGGTATTTGTCTGGGATAAAAAGGGGGATCCCCATCTAAGTTCTGTGACCCTGTTTATTTTTCCAGATTGTCCTCCATAAGAATGGGTGAATAAGTGGCCCACTTATGGTCATAATATAGGCTACAGAGTTTCTTGTCTTCTCCTGTAATGCAAAAGTAATGCAAAGAGGATAAAAATGAAGCATTTTCACTTACAGTGAAATTAACTGATGTCTAGTGATGCAGTCCTCAAAAGCAGGTGACTAGGCAACCCAAAGCTAAAGTAGAGAAGCATTGACAAGGGCAGTGAGCAAGTCACCTGCCTGTCACTACTATCTATTTGTATACCTGGTGATCCAACTGGGACAGCTGGGTGGTGCAGTGGATAAACCACCCGCCTGGAGTCAGGAAGACCTGAATTCCAATCCGGTCTCACATACTTATTAGCTGGGTAAACACGGGCAAGTCACTTAACCCTGTTTGCCTCAGTTTGCTCCTCTGTAAAATGAGCTAGAGAAGGAAATGGTGAACCACTCCAGTGTCTTTGCCAAGAAAACCCCAAATGGGGTCGTGAAGAGTTGGGCAAAACTAAAATGACTGAACAACAAAAAGCGATCCACCATATAAAACATTGGAGGAGGAAGAGGTGTGACTGGGTGTTCTCTGAGGACCCCGGCAGCCCTGATATTGCATGCCTTCCTCTACTGTAAAATGACGAAGATGAGGTGTGATGAGTTTTATAGCTTCACCAGGCTAGGATCACTAGATAACTGATTATTCTCATCTTTTAGAAAAGGAGTAGGGCCAGCTAGGTTGTGCCATGGATAGAGAACCAGCCCTGGAGTCCGGAGGACCTGAGTTCAAATGTGACTTCAGACACTTACTAGCTGTGTGACCCTGCGCAAGTCACTTAACTCCAACTGCCTTTAAAAAAAAAGGAGTGAAAAGCAGACTTTATTCATACAGACAGAATAGAAACAGTAGTTTCAAGGACACCTGTACAGGCTTAACATCTACCATTTATTCATGCTATTCCTTCTGCCCGTACTGCCTTCGCTGCTTCCCTCTGCTCAGTTGAATCCTACTTACCCATCCTTCCAAAGCCAGCTCGAGCACTATATGAACACCCCACGAGCCACTCCCCATCTCCAGCCCACAATGAGTTCACCCCCTTGAACTCTTCCTGGTTTTATTTTCTTGCACATAGTCAGGAGCTTAATGAGCCCATGTTGAATAAACTGAGGAATGAAATAAGCAAAGTAACGATGGAATTTTCAACCAGCAACTGTCAATGTTTGCCTGGTTTCATTTGTTTCAATGTTTCATTTCCATGAAAAGGTGAAGCCTCCTGGTGAGTGATGAGGAACTCCACTAGATGGTGTCAGAGAACAATACAAAGGGCTGTTCTCTGCAAAGCCTGACTGCTTACCTGCCGCTGTTGTTTTAAGCCCTCCATAGTGGGGTTCCATTTATGAGACTAATATATAAAATCATAGAATTTAGAGCTAGAAGGCAAGTTATGGGTTTTCTACTCCAACCCCTTGGTTTTACATATAAGAAACCTGAGATTCAGTGGCAGGGTGCAAACCAGACTCCACCCCTGCTCATTCCCAGGTCAGTACATCTGTCTCTGCCCTATGATGCCCCTCTCCTGGGCCTAACACATGGCATCCATCTACTCATGAGTATCCACTACTCAAGGAGCTCAGGTTTAATAATGACCTTGAAACTTGTTCAGTTGTATGGTGATTTTCAACTTTCTTTTTATCCCACAATAGTAACTGCTAATAGTAACTCATCTTCCTGAGTTCAAATCTGGCCTCAGACACTTGGCACCTGTGTGACCCTGGGAAAGTCACTTAACCCTGTTGGCCTCAGTTTCCTCATTTGTAAAATGAGCTGGAGAAGGAAATGGCAAACTACTCCAGTATCTGCCAAGGAAACCCCAAACAGGTTACGAAGAGTCGAACACTACTGAAGAATAACAGTAACTACCATGTAATGAAAATTTTTGCTGCTCAATACTATGCATGGAGATTGCCAGTGATATAGAGGACAAGATTGAATTAACATTCATCTCAGCACCCAGCTGGAGGGAGATATTCTATTATTATTGAGAACAGCAACTTATTTTTTATTAAGCCTCTAATGCTAATGTTTTCTTGTGAAGTGTGCCTATCTTCAAAAAATAGAAAAATTAGTTAGTAGGTGGTTTTAATCAATTAGAACATTAGTACAAATGACACATTGGCATAATATGGAGTTAGCCTCAAAGTCAGGAGGACCTGGACCTAGTAGTTATTTCTGACATATGTGACCCTCGGTGAATCACTTAATCTCAGTGCAGCAGAGGACTCTTTCAGTAACACAGTAGGTGCCAATCCACCTCTATGAGCTCTCTATGCCAGGGAAATCCCAGCTTCTATCCCCTTCTGTCCTCCATTCCTGGTTACAAATGGTAGCAGATAGTAGTAGCTGTGACAAAGCGATCCTGTTCTCCTCTACCAGAGCTGGAACTAGGGTGGGGCAATTAGAGCTTTGTCCCTGGGGAGCTGAAATTTAGGGTTACTTAACAGCACTTTTTATTTTAGATTTGGAAGGGAGCTCTAGTTTTGGAGGCAAACTAGCACAACCTATACCTGAATAAGAATCTCTACTATGAAAAATCTATTAAGTGGTCACCCAGCTTCTGCTTAAAGACATCCAGTGATGAAGCATTACCTCCCAAAACAACCCATTCCACTTATAGATAGCCCTCATTGTTTGGAAGTTTATTTTCTTACACATTTCCTTGACATAAAGGATAAAGTTTCCACCTTGCAAATTGTACCCAATCCTCCTGGTTCTTTCCTCTGGGGCCAAATGGAATACACTGTCCCCACTCCTTTTACTTGACAAGCCTTTAGATCCTTAAAGATAGTCTTCCCTTCTTCAGGATGGCATTACTACCAGTGTAGAAACAACTGAGCAAAGCACAAAAATAGTTAAAAGCATTTTCTTAAATTGAAAGCTATCAGATGGATCACTTTCTTGGCCCACCTACTAGACCCCATGTGAGATCACCTCACATCCCAGAAGTGGTCATTCCCCTTCCTCATTGAATTTGCCTTAAAAAGATGATTTGAGGGTCCTTGTTTCTGGTAGGGATTTTGTAAAGCTTACCCTAGACATGAAATGCAGTGCCCTGTCTGCTATGAACTCACTTGTGACCTTCACATATCACTTAACTACTCTGGGTTTTATTTATTTAGAAAAAGAACAGGCCTAGAAGGTATCTAAAGTCCTTTCCAGCTCTCAAAATTCCTGTTATTCTAGTCTCTAACTTCATCTTTCCATCAGCCTGAAAAGGAAAGAAGGAGGCAGGTAAGTTTCTTTAGAGACCCCTCTTTGAAATGGAAGCCAACCTCACCAAATCTTGTGCTGCCAAATGAATTCTTTTCATGCGATGCAAAGGTATCTATTTAAAATGGCTCACAGACAGCACACAATTAGTGGTGGAAATGATATGTTCTTTCTTCTACACATGAATTAATGGCACCAAAGCCCAGAATCCAGCAGGTTATCCCAAGGTCAAGTCATCAGCACCAGGCCTGTAGATGTTTCCATCCTGGAATGCTGGGTAACGCGGTCCTGCCACAGCCCCGTCCCAAACACATGGTCAATTCTTGGCATTCCAAATTATGTATTAAAGTGAGGCCAATTATAATAGAGAATTTGTATGCATGTGAAGACATCCTTATTTTGCCAAGAATTGCTCAGGCACGAAAGAATATTAAATAAACAGTCTAAATCTATTTTGAAATAAGTCTTGCAAATTGCAGGAAACATGTTCAAATGACTTCCATTAAGTTTCAGGGTGAGTTTAGTAGGTATAGGACTGCAATAGAGGGGTGTATTGCTACAGACTCCAGCAGATCACTCATATTTACATAGCACTTTACAGTTTACAAAGGGTGTCTTTTACAACAACCCTGTGAGGTCAGCAGTGCAAATATTGGTCTCTCCATCTTACAGACAAAGAAACAAAAGGATTTAGTTGAGACCAGAGGATTACCTGGGAAAGCCAGGATTTCAATCCCTGTCCAGGGTTTTCTCCCCTCTGCCATGCTGCCCATCAAGTTCCTTTTCTCTTACCTTGCTTACTGGGCCTATGCTCTGTCCTGGAAGGGGAGGGGAATATCTAGCCCCAGACTTGCCAGGTAAGATAGTCCTGGTGTCTTAGGAGCTGTAAAAGGGATTCATTTTCCACAGAATTATGGTCTGTTGACAGTCTGCCTTTTGAAATGCAATCACTGTTTTTACCCTGCTTCCTTCTGGTTATTTTACTTAGACTTCGTGTCTCCAAACCCCATTTTGTTTATAGAAGTAACTAGGTGGTATCATAGCTAGAACACTACAAGTGCATTCAGAAAGACCTGAGTTCAAATCTAGCCTCAGACACTTACTAGCCGTGCAGCCCTGAGCAAATCTCTGCCTCATTTTCCTCATCTGTAAAATGGGGGCAATAATAGCACCTACCTCCCAGGGTTGTTGTGAGGATCAAATGAGATATTTGTAAAGTGTTTCACGAATTGTAAAACTCTGACAAATGTTAATTGGTATTGCTATTATTCAAGGGATTCAGCTTCCAGAGAACCTCAGATTTAGAGCTGGAATGGATTTTAGAGGCCATTGAGCCCAACCCCCTCATTTTGCTGTTGAGGAACTATGTCCCAGATAGGTTAAGTGATTGATGCTGGGTCACATAGTAGGTAAATGTCTGAGGTCAGATTTGATCCCAGCTCTTCCTATCTCCAGATGCAGCCTTCTATCCACTATGTCCTGATTGCTTTGATTTAGTGCACTTCTGTCTCTGAAATCAAAAGACCTGGGTCTAAATCCCATCTCTGACACTCACTACCTATGTCATCTTGGGTAAGTCACCTTACTTTCCAGAATCTCTGTTTCCTAATATGTAAAATGAAGGGGTTGGATCAATTAGCTTCTGAGCTCTGCCTCTGCCAACCCCTTGCGTTCAGTGCCTACTTTCCAGCTTCCATGGTATCCCTTCACCTGGGGCTGTCATATTCACAGCCTCTCAGCAGATGGGGGAAGGGATGGAGGAATGAAGTGGGATTGCTTTGGCCACCCAGCTATAATGCTGGTGCCCTCTGCTGGTCACTGAGAATCCTGCAGCTGCTAACCTGAATTTAAACACCTAACACAGACAGCTTTCTTATCACCCAAAAGCATGCCCCTAAAGCATCCAGTTTCTTATATAAAGGTGTGGTGGGTACTGTTTTGTACTTTTCCCACTTCTGTGTTCAGTCTCAATGCCTCAAGACTAGAAGATTCATTGGAGAAAACCCTCTATGCGTCTAGAGAGTTAATGAAATGGCTGAATTGACTGGTAGCAAATTTCTCTATATATCATTTGATGGTTGGAAAAGCAGGTCAGGGAGTAATGTTTTTAGCTACCACATGCTTTATATAGTAACTCAAAAGGCTTTGGCTCTAACCCTACGAACCATCCCCATTACACATGTCTCATGTGCCTGAAAAAAGAGAGACTTTTACCAAGAATGACTTCCCTGGGTGATCTTTCCCCTTAATTATCCACTGGGTCAAAATATATAACTTCTGCACAAATCTTGGGCAAAAATAGCATCGTCTCTCTATTCCAAAATGGATTATCCAGTGCATGCATTTATTTAGGTTCCCAGCTTCTCTCTCCCTTGTGCTTGGCCACCTTTTAGCAGGGAGATGGAAAGAGCTAGCACATAGACATAATTCTTCAAAACCACAAGGCAATGGGGCACAGTGGAAAGAGCTTTGGGTCTTGTGTCAAAGGACACAGGTTCAAATATCAGCATGTGATGCTTGTGTAAGTCCCTTCCTTGGGGATTCACGAAGATGACTTCTATATCTACAATTATATCAGCAGCTCAGGTACAAAGAGATGGTAGGATGGTTCTGAATGACTGACTTGCCTTAATGATGTTGACTTTAATATGTATTTCCATTTTCTCACCTCTGGCTATCCCCATCATTATTAATGGAGTCCTGGCTGTCAGAAGAGGAATTTCCTCTCTCTGTGCCCCCACCAGGACTGGTTTCTTTCCTCTTTTGACTTTTTTTGCCACAGTATGTGGCCAATGACGAACGTCTGGCTCGTCTCCTATTCAATTTGTTCAGAAACCCAGCCATTTTAATTAACTGATGTCTGTTCCAGGAACCTGCATCAAATTCCCTGTGATCTTTCATGGGGATACAGAAACCATTGGGCAGCGGGGACAGGAAATTGGCCCTGCCCCCCGCCGCCTCCTGCTGATTACGCTGAGCTAGGGCCAGAAACACCCCATAAACTCTTGGGCAGTGGTTTATTAGAAATAATGTCAGTGAACTTGAAGTTGCCATGGTACAATGGCTGGCCTCCAACTGCTCAGAGAACGCTAAGGAGGAGGGATATTGCTTTCCCCTATTACCCTGACCCCTAGCAAAGCCAAGTCAATGTAACACAGCACACAGAAATGAATGACCTGCTGTTTGTCTGTTCGGTTGTTGTTGTTGTTTTTAAGTGATTCAGACAAGGTTTCTATGTAACTCACCTAAACCCAACTCATCTGACCTGATCCAGGCAGATAACTGAGCTCAGACCTGGTATAAAATTCTTTAATTGCTTTGCCATATACATTCCTATCTGAATGAGAGAGGGGCAGAAGGAAAGGTTGCATCACTGAGGTTTAAAAACCCTTAGTTACAGAAACCAAACACAGAGCCACAGACTTGGCTACCAAGTTTGCCTTCACCCGAAAAACAGCTGATATGTCTGGTCTGAAGGGTAGGGGATGTGGAGAGGAGAACAGCAGAACCACAAAAAGAGAATGAAGAATCATTATGATTTTAATAGAAGTCTCGATTGTCTTTTATTTTAAAGATGTGTGTATGTGTGTGTGTGTGTGTGTGTGTGTGTGTGTGTGTGTGTGTGTAATCTGATGTCAATTGTGAAAGCCTGGTTGAGAGAAGAAAGATTAGTAGAGATTTTCATGTTGGAACACGTTCCAGAGAGCTTATGACCTTCTGAACCATTTGGGTTCCAGACATAAATGAATGTTACCTAGATAAGAACAAATGAATATTACCTAGACAAGAATAAATGAATGAATGAATATTACCTAGACATGAATGAATGAACAATTAAAATTAATGAATGTTACCTAGATTTGAATAAATGAATATTATCTAGACAAATAAATGAATGGATAAAAAAATGAATGAATACCACTTAGTTGTGAATGAATGAATAAAAAAAGAATGAATGAATGTTACCCAGATGTGAATGAATGAATGAATAAAAATGAATGAATGTTAGATTTGAACAAATGAATAGTCTAGATAAGAATAAATAAATGAATGAATATTACCTAGACATGAATGAATGGATGGATAAAAATGAATGAATGTTACCTAAATTTGAACAAATGAATGGATAACAAAATGGATGAATACTATCTAGTTGTGAATGAACAAATAAAAATGAATGAATGAATATTACCTAGACATGAAAAAGTGAATAAATACAAAATGAATGAATAAAGTATTTATTAAAAGCTCTTACTATGTACAAAGCACATGAACTTCATTTCCCTGTTTAAAGTGAATAGGAATTCTACTGAATGGGACTGAGGCAGTAAGAACAAAAGTGACCTCCTGCTCCTGTCTTCATCCCACAGGATCCCAATGGCTTCATGCTTAAATAAGTGCAGTGATGGCAACAGTGTTGAAATCTATCTTCTGGTTAACTACAGGGTTAGCTGGGACAGTTAGGTGCTACAGTGCATAGAGTATCACACCTAGAGTTAGGAAAGACTTGAGTTCAAATTTGACCTTAGATACTTCCCCTCTGTATGACCCTGGGCAAGTCACTTAACCCTATTTACCTCAGTTTCCTTATCTGTAAAATGGGGATAATAATAGCACCCGCCTATTGTTGTAAGGGTTGTCATGAGGATCAAATGAGATGATGTATGTATAATACTTAGCAGCCGTGTCTGATGCATATTAAGTGCTATATAAATGTTAGTTATTATTATTATTAATAGACATTGAACTAGGAAGCAAAAGTAGAAGGTGCCAGCTGCAGATCTACTATAAGCTAGCTGGGTAACTTTGGACAAATCCATGGGCCCCAATTCTATCATCTGTAAAAGGTGGGCATTATGTACTAAGCAATCTCTCTGGTTCCTTCCAAGAGTGCATCCTAGAATGTAAACACTCTTGCTGTATTCTGGAATGTTATGCCTAGGAACATAGGATCATATGATATAGAACCAGAAAGGACCTTAGAAATCATTTAAGCCACTAGTGTCAAACTCAAATACAATGGATCCCTGCTGACCACATGTTGACTTAGAAAACCACAAATTAAAATTTTCTGTGTTGTACTATATTTTTATTTTGCTAAACATTTCCAAAGTACATTTGAAGGCAGCTAGATGGCATGATACATCAAGTACCAGGCCTGGAGTCAGGAAAACTCATCTTCCTAAGTTCAAATCTGGCCTCCAACACCTACTAGCTGTGTAACCCTGGATAAATCACTTAACCCTATTTGCCTCAGTTTTCTCATCTGTAAAATGAGATGGAGAAGGCAAAGGCAAACCACTCTAGTATCTTTGCCAAGAAAATCCCAAAATGGAGTTGAGGGGAGCTAGGTAGGTAGAGCACTAGCCCTGGAGTCCAAAGGATCTGAGTTCAAATCTGGTCTCAGATACTTATTAGTTGTGTGACCCTGGGCTTAACTCCAATGGCCTCCAAAAAAAAAAAAAACCAAAACGGGGTCACAAAGAGTCAGATAAGACTGAACAACAAGAAAAAATTATGTTTTACTGTGGTTCAGTCCACACCCAGGAGTTTTGTAGGCTGATTGGGACTGGAAGACCTGTTTTTGACACCTCATTTTACAGAGGAGAAAACTGAAACCCAGAGAGGTTAGGTTATTTCTTGAGATCAGACAGAGCAGAGGTCCAAAGCCAAATGCTCTAACTCCTAATCTAGGTCTCTTCCCACTCCTTAATGCAACTGTTCAACTGCCAGGGTCACATGGGGGAAACTGGTGACAACAGGATCATCAAGTAGCTGAAATGAATAATAGTAGAAAACAACAACAATACTGAAATGTCCCTTGAAACAGCCTGAATTTCCCAGGGAATACCAATAGTAAGTAAACCAACTGACCTAAAGGGCAATGGACAGAAATGAGATGGTCCCTTTTTTTTTTTTTAGGCAATAGGGGTTAAGTGACTTGCCCAGAGTCACACAGCTAGTAAGTGCCAAGTGTTTGGTCTGAGGCTGGATTTGAACTCAGGTCCTTTTGACTTCAGAGCCGGTGGTTTATCCACTATGCCACCTAGCTGCCCCAAGATGGTCCCTCTTGAGTAAAACGCCTTCACTGTGGATCTGGAAGGCAAAGTCACAAAAGATGCTTCTCTCTACACATTGCAAATGCAAATCCAAGGACCATTTGTCTATATACAACTAGGGAAGAAAAACTGTCATTGGTTTACCCAACTACCTCTGAAAACAGCATAATTTTCATCAGTACACACTCGTAGGAGGATTTATTATCCTTCTTAGGGATCTCTTCCACCAACCCATATTTGGAAGTATCAAAATGCTCCAGAGATCATATTTTTCAAACTGAAAAAGGAGTCACATGGTAAGACAAAATATATTGTTTTGTTTTGTATTTTTTTGCAAATTCTCAATAAAAGTACACATGCTTTTCTTGAAATCTAGACTGTCCTGGAAAATCTGGATAGGCATCCTTTAAAACAAAGCAAAAATTAAATATTGATGTAGTCTAGCAATACAGTTTCAACAAATATATGTTATCTACTGTGTCCAGCACATTGTGCTAAGCATTTGGAGGAATAGGTTTCAATATACACAGAAACATATTTAGATAAGTTTAGATATGACAAGGTCCCTTACCCTTGTGGAAGTTACAGTATAATACAGATGTATATGCTCATGGAATCCTAGATTTGGGGCTGCAAAGGACATTAGATGTCCTTAAGCCCAACTCCATCATTTGATAAAGGAGGAAACTCAGGCCCCAAGAGATCAAGAGACTTGCCCAAGTCTATACAGGGTGAGCTGGCTGAACTGGGATTTGAACACAGGAGTCTCTCCTTCAAATTTAGCCTCCTTATCCCTCCATCACTCTGCTTCTCTCACAAAATGGCATGCAATAAATCCATAAATTTCCCCTTCCTTCCTTGACAAATGCAACAATTTTCTCATCTATCAAATGAGAGGATTTAATTAAATACCTTTTAAAGGTCCCTTCCTACTCTAAAACTATAATCCTGTGATGCTACATGAAGTCCGAATTAGGTTTTTCAGCAGTTACTGGGCATAGATCACTGTGAGTAATGGTATCTCCAGAGACAAAGGGCAGTATGAGGTGCATAGAATCACTGATGTAGAGGTAGAAAGGACCTCAGACCACTTAGTCCAACCCCTTTATTAGACAGAAGAGCAAACTGAGGCCCAGAGAAGTTGTGACAAGCCTAAGGTCATATAGGTAAATAGAGAAACATGCCAGATAACTACATGTGAAGAGATAGAACTAGTCAGTCATCACTTTTGGTGTGTTCCTAGTAAAAAAAAAAACCTGAAGGATATAGTGATGGGGGCTAGAGATGTGATTTCACTGGTATAGGGAACTCCTGGGAGAGGGAAGAAGCACTCTCAGGTAATGCAGGCATCACCTCCTCTGAAACTTTATTATCTTTTACAGCTCCTTAGAGCACTGAGATGTTAAGTGACTTCACCAAAGGATGGTTATCCTTTCTACATCATGACTTTCCCCATTGTGCTTTTGATATGTCACAGGTTGCCATAAGAAATTAAATGGGATTATTTTGGGAGTTTTGTGGAAGCTGCAGATAACACACAAAGGCAGTAGATGATACAGAAAATGTTTATAAACTCAGAAGTGCATAAAATATATGCATAGTATTGTATAATATCAATGTATTATATCTTTTAATACCATAATAATTCAGGCTTCTTCCCTGGTATGAAGGGATGGCCAAAAAATTTTAGATGGATTTTCTAGATCGCTGGGGCACTGTACTCCTAACTCCCACTGTGGAAGAGATAACTGTATGTTACAGAAAGGGCTTCTAGTTTTGAGGCTGGCTCTCTAGCCACTATACCTCGTTGCCTCTCAGCAGAACAGGAAAAAAAGTAGGACACTTCTGTTTTCCCGATGCATCTTGTTTTGTTTTGAAAATCTGTAACACCTGAAGTTACAGTTGTTTCCATTAGAAAGCAGGCATATGTCAGTAAAAATGAAACACTGACATCATCCATTCAATCTGTGAAAATTGGCCAATGAGTCAGTTAAAGCAACGACCCCTGAAACAATATATGCATATATGCAAAATGTAAAGTGGGGACTTCCTATATGTATTACACAGCCAACTAGCTAGGGAAATCCCATGCTCATATACTGCATTTTTAAATTTAAAACTAAAAAAATGTACTCAATTTACAGGTCATATCCTACTGGGCTCAGTATTTCTTCCAAGTTTATGTCTGATAGGCTTATTAAATAACACGTATGCCATCCTTTCTGAAACAGATGCATTCCTGAAGAGTTGTACGTAAAACGTTATTATCCTACTGACTTTGAAAGATGCATTATCTTCACTGATGATTGAGTAGCAGCAAGGTATCATGGGAAAGGTAATGGACTTTACATCAATAGACTTGAGTCTGAAGCCCAGCTCCAACCTCTACTATTAGTGTGACCCTGAGTTAGTCCTTCAATCTTGCTTAGCCTCAGTTTGCAAAATAGGGTACAATAATTTTTATTTACCATCATTCATTGATTCAGGAAAAACTCAAGATTAAGTGGAATATAGTGGGGGTAGTGTTGTTGATTTCACAGACCCTATGAATCCAATGCATGTGAAATGCTTCATCACCAAAGTTGGATATGGACATAAATGATTCTTACCCTCATTGGCTGTTAGTGATTCCTAACTCTTTTGCTTTGTGATTCTGAAATGAATCACAGACACTAAAAGGCAGAAATCTAGTCTAGTCTGCCCCTAGCCAATTAGCAAGACTATAACATGCCCACCAGACTGTCTGCTTGGAAACCTCAAATGAGGGAAAGCCCACTTTCTCCTGAACCAGCCCATTCCTCTTTAAGATTGCTCTGATTATCTGAAAGGTTTTTTTTTCCTTACATCATGTTGAAATCTGCTTTTCATTGACTTTCTCCCCTTGGACCTACTTTTGCCTTCCAGGGACGACGCAAAATAAATCTACCCCCTCTCCCATCTAGGAGCCTTTTAAATACTTGAAGACAGTTGCCATGTCCTCTTTTCTCCAGGTACAACATAGGGCAGTTTATCCAGTCCTTTCCTCATCCTTTGTCACCCTGTTCAGAGTGCTTTAGCTTGTCTGTCTTTTCTAAGACGTAGGACCTGAAACTGAGCTCCAGGTGTGACATAATCAGAGCAGGATAAAACAGAACTATTAAATCCCTCACTCTGGCACTATTAATGACTATTCTTTGGGGTTAGTAATTCAACTAATTTCAAATTTGGCTACCTTTATTATTAATTCAACCCAAATCTCTCCATTTTATTCAAAAAGATAGCATGAGAGACTTTGTCAAATGTTTTGCTGAAATTTAATACTGTTATTCTACTTTATTTCCCTATCAGTTTAGTTATCCTGTTTAAAAAGAGGAAAAAGAAAAAGA
Organism: Phascolarctos cinereus; assembly: GCF_003287225.1. NCBI lineage: Eukaryota > Metazoa > Chordata > Mammalia > Diprotodontia > Phascolarctidae > Phascolarctos > Phascolarctos cinereus. Next base: position 67,039,772 of record NW_027555514.1, read on the forward strand.
AGATGGAAATGGAGTTTGTCTGGGATGACCTGATTTAAATGAAGCCATGGTTGGCTTTTAATTATCATTATTTCCCTCTCTAATTGCTCCCGTCTCATCCTCTTAGTAATGTGTTCTAGAATCTTTCCAAGAATTCACAGTCTTCATTTTTAAAAAAATTGGGACAATCTTCACTCTTCTCCAGGCCTATGTCACCTCTCTCATTCTCAAAAGTCTTCCAAAGGTCACCAATAGTAGCTACATAATAATTATCCTATCTATTAGTTCTTTTAATCATCTAGGATACTATTCATTCTTGCCTAATGACTTGAATTGAGGGTAGCTAGATTCTGTCTGACCATCTCACTAAGCTTGGGTTTCCATTCGTTACTAATAATTTCTGTTCTATCTTTCCCAATCCCTGACTTGATTCTCCTTAGAAAGGGAAAATAAGCAAAATAAAAGTTGAGAGGTTTAGTCATCTCAGTTGACCATTATCAACTTCCCATTCACTTCAAGTAGCTGGCCTATATCCTTTCTTTTCTTCTCCTCTTTCTTTAAGAAGAAAACAAAAGAAAAATAATGATTTTCTTGTCCTTAGCATTCCTTCACAGTTTCTACTCGTTCTGGACTTTAACACTAGTGACATTATTGCTACCATCCTCAGGAAAACCTGAGTTCAAATCCAGCTTCACACACTTATTAGCTGTGTGAGCCTGGGAAAGTCACTTAACCTGCATCAACCTCAGTTTATTTATCTGTAAAATAGGGATAATAATAGCACCTGCCTTCCAGGGTTGTAGTAAGGCTCAGATAAGCTAATATGGGGAAGCACTTTGCAAACCCTATGTGCCATAGAAATGCTAGCTATTATTATGAAATGTAAATTATTATTACCTATTTTGTTCCTTTTGGAACAAAGGTATAGTGTGACATACCTTTCCAGACTGAAGTTCTGCCCCACCCAGTTTCATCAATACCCTTTAGGTTGGCCTTGTTTCCCATACTTCATGCATTGGTATAAAGACACACGTGGCCTAGGGGTAGGCATTCCTTTCATTGTTGACTCTCTTTTTGATTATCATGTCCTGTGAATTGGTGGGCCCTTCTTTATTATTTTTCCTCCTACACTGGACCTGCTGCTTTCAGTAGTAGCAGACTTGTTAGATCTTCATGAGCAGTTTTCTCCCTCCCTTTCCCTTTTCAGTATGAAGCACTATTGGCTGGATTCTCAAGGTTCCGGGAAGACATGTTTTTTTCCTTGTTGGTGGTTGTCTCAGTTATCAAGACACTAGGGCACCTCTAGAGAAAAGGCAGTTTGCTGTAGACAGAGCCTTTAAGGTGATTTATTCCTTCTTAGAGCTCTTTCCTTCTGCATCATGAAAAGTCCCCTAATGCCACAGTGATCATATTTTTCAGACTATAAATGGGGACACACAAGCTGGAAAAGGATATTATTTATGCAAATCTTTCTCTTTTTTTCTTTCAACTGTAGACTCTCCTGGAAAATCTGCAACATGTGGACACCTTGCCTAATGAGCAGCACCCACTGAGACTTGCTTTCATCCCAGTGACAATTCCTAGCAAGAGTCTCTCTTCCCCATCACTTCATTCTTCCATACTTGAGAGGCGAAGGGAGCCAGGAAAATTTGTAGAACACAGTCATCAAGTAAGATAACGGATGTACAAATACTTTGCAATCATAAAGCACTCCCTAAATATAAATTGTAGTTGTTCTTATAGTTGTCATCATCATTATCTTTGTGCTACACTCCCAGACATAATTGCTCTTCCCAATTAAATTTGTAACATTTCTTTGAGGAGGAAAGAATGAGAAAATCCCAGTAGAATGTGAGATTCTTGAGAGCAAGAATTGTTTCTCTTTTTGTATTCTGAGCGGTAGCTTGGAGTAGTGGATAAAGAACTGCCCTCAGAGTCAGAGAGACCTAGATTCAAGTCCTGACTCAGACACATACTGGCTGTCACCTGGGGAAGTCACTTTGCCCAGTAAGTCATTCTGTGTCCCAGGCAATTCTCTAAGCCTATAGGTTGCAGGAAAGGTATCATTTCACCATCTGAAGCTCCCAAGGCTCATGAAATTATAGATCTAGTCCTTATTTTTCCCTTCGTAGCCTTAGTGCCTCGTACTTAGTAAACCGTGATTAGATTGGATCAAACACAGTGTCCTGATGCCAGAGAAAAAATTGACCATGTATTAATCATATTGCTTGAGCATGTTGAGCATGCCAGCTAGTGGAAGGTGAGGATTGCTGTTCCTGTGTTCATTTTCCTTAAAGCCTGGAGCAAAGCAACAGCATCTAACACAGTGCCTTGCTCAAAGGTAGTGACTAGTATATGCTTGTTAAATAAGAGTTTGGTGAATTGATTTGAGCCCTGATCTTAGAGTACAGAGATCCAGACTGGAGTCACAGTTTTGACATACACTCATTTGCTTAGAGGATCCTGGGCAAGTCATATGACCTCTCTGTGCCTCAGTTCCTTCCTCTGGAGGGGGTGGGGTGATACTTGCATTAACTAGTTCAGAGAGTATTTGTGAGGACAGTGACTTGTACACCTTAAACTTCTGCATACTTAAATTTGTTATTCTGCCAGCCCCATTCCCCTTCACTGACAGCAGAGGCATCCTGTTTTAAAGTACCAGGAGACTCAAATACATGTTTAGAATTATATTATTGAGACACAGATATCCCTAGGAACTCTCCCTCTTATGAAAAGGAAGACAGATACAGTGGTAGTTTCCATACTGATGTTATACTCATCCAAGCTGACAGCTGGGTAAATATTATTTGCACAAACTCATTGGCAGCTATGCTAGGGTGCTAATGAATGGGCAAAGTGGACAGTAAGCTTCTGAAGCAGAGAGTATCTACTGGCCCCAATAAATTCTCACTACTGGCTGGCCAAGGTTTGGGGTCATATTCATGGGTAAAGAGGCCAAGCCTCCTGTCCAACTTCCAAAAAAGCCACCATGTTTGAGAGTATGTAAATGGGTCCTCAGGTAGATTCAAAAAAGGGCAGGGACTTTTGTTTTGGTATCCCTGATGCCTGGCACACAGCAAGCATAACGCTTATTGAAGAGATGGGATGGAATTAGGTGGAATGAGATGGGATGGGATGGAATGGGATGAAGTAGAATGGAATGGGATGAGATGGAATGGAATAGGATGAGATAGACTAGAATGGGATGGGATGGAATTGGATAGTATGGGATAAAATAGGATGGAATGGAGTAGAAGTGAATGAGATGGAATGGGAGGGCAAGAAATGTAATGGAACTTCATATAACTAAACACAAATAGCACCTCAGGGTATTAATCTAACCTGAAGTTTTGCCTTGGGGAGTAGTTAGTTTCCCCTTCTCATAGATCTTCAATATAAGACCAGATGACCACTGTTTGGCTGTACTATGGATGGGATTCTTCTTCAGGTACAGAAGGGCCTCTGAGGTTCCTTACAACACTGAGATTCAGTGATTTAATAAAGTGCCTCCAGGAAGAAAATGGCCAACGGCCCGATGACACGGACCCTAAAGGAAAACAAGGCAGGCATGAAATGTAAAGTCAATCAACAGGTCTATACAGAATCTAATAGAGTCCATGTCTCCTGCTCGCTTCCTTCTTTGATTTCAATGGGAAACTGCTCATGGAGTGACTCAGTATATCTCTGCTGTGGGCAGAAATGCCTCTACCTAATAAGCAGGATGGGAGCAGGAGATAGAGATGGGAACAGAGAAGAATGGAAAGGGGGTGACACTGATCAATATGAACATAGCTAATAAAAAAAAAAAGGGCAGAAGGCTAAAAGCCAAAAGGACACATGTAGCCACATCACTTTGGGAGAACTTTTTTTTTGAAAGGCTAGTATATTTAATCATTTTTGGGAAACAAAAGGCCTTCAAGACACATGCAGATTACATATCAGCCAGCAGCTAACCTGACTTTGTAAAGACTGCAGAACTACTTTGAATGATAAGATGGGGCCATTACTCATTCCCCAAACTTCCAAAGGGGCAGATATCCTGAAAAGAAAAACATTTCGTCCCATGATCCAATTTCTTGTCCTGGTGATCTCTTCTACTATTTTTTTTTCATAAAGAATTGAGAATAGAAGCCAAGACCATTTGAATTCACAGCTCTCTTCTCTTCTCTGATTCAAATGCTGAAAAACCTGAATAGCCTTTCTCCTCTACTATCATCCTAGGCCTTGGAGGCCTAATCTTATATGAAGAAGAAGAAGAAGAAGAAGAAGAAGAAGAAGAAGAAGAAGAAGAAGAAGAAGAAGAAGAAGAAGAAGAAGAAGAAGAAGAAGAAGAAGAAGAAGAAGAAGGAGGAGGAGGAGGAGGAGGAGGAGGAGGAGGAGAAGAAGAAGAGAAGAAGGAGGAGGAGGAGGAGGGGGAGGAGGAGAAGAAGAAGAAGAAGCAGGAGGAGGAGGAGAAAGGGAAGGGGAAGGGGAAGGGAAAAGGGAAGGGGAAGAGGAAGGGGAACAGGAAATAGAAGGGGAAGGGGAAGATGAAGATGATGATGATCTCACATTTATATAGCACTTTAAAGTTGGCAAAAACTTTGTATACATCATTTCATTCAATCCTAATAACAACACTGAGTTAGTTATTAAGATATTAGTTAGATATTAAAGATATTGTCCACAAGGCTGATTGTGGTTCAGTGTTTTGACCAGTATCACAGATTGCGTGTGTACAAGGTCAGGAATATAGCCTCCCCTTGTCATCTATGTCTCTGATAAACATATTTCCAGACTCAAAAATAAAGGTTATGATAAAGAACATTTTTTCCTAATTTTTTGTCCCCCAAGTCAGCATTACTGTGTAGGGTTTTTTTTATCCAGTATTCTGTATTTTTACAATGAGGAATACAGGGCCAATCATCGACACAATAACTGTGACAGCTCCCCTTCCACCCCAACATAACCCATAGGAATGCTTTCTGATCAATCTCTATACTTAAGTCAGGGGCAAATACTCAGATATTCATGAGTCCTTCTAGAGACTGAAAATGAAGAGCATATCCTCTATGCTGTTTCCTTTGTGGAAGGTCTACAGAAGAACTAGGGCAAGAATTGAAGACGTTGGGAAGTGGGTGGAGAGTTAAGTTGTGAGGTGAAGAAAATGCCCCAACTATGACATCAAAGAATTAACAAAGCATATTCTGCAAGAGACCAATTTTCAAAATTGTAGAACCAAATTTTTTGAAAATGTAGCAATGTTGGGGGGATGGAGAGGAAGGGGGAAAAAAGAATAAAGTAAAAAGTGCACAGCAGAGAGCAAAAGAAAACTAACAAGGAAGCAAAGAAAAGATGGACAGCTCGACATAATGCACAATATTTATTATATAGGCTTTCTTGAAATGGAAATTTATTGCTATATATTTTGAATCATCTCATGTTCTGCTGTGCATGACACACTTTTTTCTTTTTCTTATTTTGTATTTAAGTTTCAATATTTAAGTTTATAATATATTTCTTTTTTTTTCTTATTGTGTATTTAAGTTTCAGTAATTAAAAAAAGAAAAAAAAGAAAGAACATAACAATGACATAAGCATATTAGGCACTTAAGAAAGGAATGAATCTTTCACATTTTTTTCATCAGCATTAAAGATCTACCCCCTACCCCCATTTGTTGTGTGGGGAATTTTTCACTCTTCTAAGAGTGGTGAGTTGAAAACCTCAATGAGTTCCTTCCTTATGTACAGGACAATGGTTTGGGCTCCTCCTTCAAGGTTCACATCCCTATTACTATTCACATTACTATCTCCTTTGTATAATGCCTAGCGAGGTTTCCATCTCAGGGGGAGGAGCTGAGCAGATGACTCATTGCGGGGTTTGTTTTCAGCTCACTAACCTGACAAGAGGGAAAATTTCCCCTTAAATTTATCTGAAAATTTGTAGAACAAAGAGAAGACGGCAGGAAGGCGACCACTTACTGACCACTGTGGTGAAGTTGCAATCAAACCACCGCTAATCAACAGTCAAACAATGGGCTGCAGACCACAGAAATGTTATTAGGAAACCACGAAATGTGAATAGAGACAAGGAAATTTTAATGGTGAGAAAGTTGCATAAGCTTCATAAACATTAGGAAAAGTTGGTGGCCAGGACCAAATCATTTTTACATTACACACAACCGATTTTTTTTTTGGCCTACTTCTGACAAAAACAGCACACACGCACCCCACACACCTCCTCCTAATAACCAAAAAAAAAAAACAAAACCCTTTTTAACGGAAGTAGAGGATATGGTTTCGACCAAAAAGTCAGAGAAACAACCATGGGTGATGAGGCAGGGAAGAACCCAAAGATTTGGGCTCTTGACGTGGCATCGTTGTTCATTAGTTATGAACTCCTGCCCTAGGGGACAATCTCTGTTGTATGGAAAAATGATTCCTAGGATCGCTGCCTTAAATTGAAAAAGGCCTTAGATTTCATTTATACCAATTCCCTCATTTTGCAAAACTAACCCCCTAGGATCACTTAGTGATCTGTCCAAGGTCACAGTGATAAGTAGTAGAGCTGAGAGGTTCTTAGGGGTGTGTGTGTGTGTGTGTGTGTGTGTGTGTGTGTGTGTGTGTGTGTGTGTGTGTGTGTGTGTGTGTGTGTAGCGCGCGCGCGCGCGCGCGCGCAATCGTGATGGACACCTTTGGCAGTATGGTGAAGCTTGTGGACCCAACCTCAGAATGTTTTCAGGCAGCACAGTGGATAGAGTAGGAGACTTTGAGTCAGAAAGACCTGGTTCAAAGCTAGCCTCAGACACTACTAGCTATGTGGCCTTGAATAAGTAATTTTACTTAAGTCTACCTTAGTTTTCTTACCTCTAAAATGAGGATAAAAGTAGAACCTATCTCCCACAGTTGTGAGAATAAAATGAGACAATATTTGTAAAGCACTTTGCAAACCTGAAAGCATTACAGAAATGCTAACTGTTATTATTATTGTTGTTATTATTAAGTGCAGAAAATGCATAAGATTAGAAAGGAGTCCTGAGGCTACTGAAAATAAATATGTCCTTTTTTTCCCTATCCAGTTTCACATATAGGCTGAAATCTATCCTCAGATCCCAGGTTAAGAACCTTTGCATCCAACTTTTAATCTTTCTCTTACACAATATGTTTCTGATGCAAGTACAGATGTTTGGGTTTTGGTTTGTTTATTTTTTTTTAAGATTAACAGTACAAGGCACTAAAGAAAGAGATGGGAGTGGAGATGAGGAATAGAAAGTGACATTGATGGCTCAAAGAAGGAATAATATACGTACTCGGTTGTGTATAGAAATCTGTCTTACCCTATAGCAAAGTAGAAGGGGAAGGAGATGGAGGGGGGTTGATGGAAGGGAAGATGGACTGGGGGAGGCAGTGGTCAGAAGTAAAACACTTTTGAAGATGCACAAGGTGAAAGAAGAGAGAGTAGGACACACAGGGCAAGGGAGGCAGAATAGGATGGAGAAACACACTGTTAGTAATTGTACCTGTGGAAAAAATTACAGCCAGTTTCTCTGATAAAGGTGTCAGTTCTCAAATATATAGATAACTGAGTCAAATTTATAAAAATATGAGTCATTCTCCAACTGATAAATGATCAAAGGATATGAAGAGGCAGTTTTGAGAACAGGAAATCAAGGAGATATATATATATATATATACACATACACACACACACACACACACACACACATATGTATATATATATATATATATATATATATATATATACATATTCATATTTTAAAAAGCTCTAGGGAGCAGCTAGGTGGCGCAGTGGAGAAAGCACCTGCCCTGGAGTCAGGAGGACCTGAGTTCAAATCTAGCCTCAGACACATAATACTTCCTAGCTGTGTGACTCTGGGCAAGTCACTTAACCCTATTTGCCTCACTAAAAAATAAACAAACAAACAAACCCAAACCTCTAAATCACTGTTGATTAGAGAAATGCAACTTAAAACAATTCTAAGGCACCATCTCATACTTATCAAATTGGATAATATGATAGGAAAGGAAAATGACAAGCGTTGGAGGGGATGTGGAAAATTGGAACATTGGTGGTGGTGGTATGAACTGATCCAACCCTTCTGGAGAGCAATTTGGAACTATGCCCAAAGGGCTATAATAAAACATCCATACCCTTTGATCCAGCAATACCAATATTAGGTCTGTATCCCAAAGATATCAAAAACAAAAAAGAAAAGGACCTGTATGTACAAAAATATTTATAGCAGCACTTTTTGTGGTGGCAAAGAGTGGAAATCAAGGGGCTGCCTATAAATCAGGAAATAGCTGAACAAGTTGTGTTATATGATTGTGGTGGAATACTATTGTGCTATAAGAAATGATGAGCAGATGCTCTCAAAAAACTTGGAAAGACATGAACTGATGCAAAGTGAAATAAGCAATGTTCAGGAGAATAGCGTATGCAGTAACATCAATACTGTACAATGATCAATTGTAAATGACTTAGCTATTCTCAGCAGCACAATGATTCAAAACAATTCCAAAGGACTTTTGATAAAAAATGCTCCACCTCCAGAGAAAGAACTGGTGGAGTCTGAATGCATATTAAAACTTTCTTTATTTTTCTTGTTTTTGTCTATTTTCTTTTACAACATGACTAACATGGAAATAAGTTTTGTATGACTGCACATGTACAATCTATGTCAAATAGGTTGCCTTCTTAATGAGCGGTGATAGCAGCGGGGAGAGAATTGGAACTCAAAATTTTTAAAAAGAATATTAAAAATTATTTTTACATGGAATTGGTAAAAAATAAAACGTTAAATTTAAAAACTGCCTTTTGCGGGGGAAAAAAGTGACACTGGTCAATATGGATAAGTAAGTCTCATTTCTTTTTTCTGAAAAATGAAGCAGTTGAAATAAGTGATCTCTGTGGTTCATTGCAGCTCTAAGGCCTATGACAGTTGTCATAGCAAGTGACAGAATTTTAAAGCTGGATGCCACACTAGAGATGATTCTAGTTCAACCCCATCATTGGTAAGATGAGAAAACTAAGCCCAAGAGTGGTCAAGTAATTTGTCTAGGTGGCACGGTAGATAGAATGCTGGGCTTGAAGTCAAGAAATACTTATCTTCTTGAGTTCACACCTGGCCTCAGACACTTACTAGCTGTGTGACCTTGGACAAGTAACCCTGTTTGCCTCAGTTTCTTCATCTGTAAAATAAGGTGGAGAAGGAAAAGGCAAACCACTCTAGTATCGTTGCCAAGAAAATCCCAAATGGGGTGACAGAGCGTCAGACATGACTGAAATTACTGAACAACAACGTGGTAAGCAAGTCTGAATTAGAACTCAAACCTGGTCCTTAAACCACTCCATTAACACTTATTGGTCAACTCTTCTGGTGAGCCAAATTAAAATCTCTCAAAATTCTAACAGTCCATGGATACCAGTGTCAAATCACCTCCTCTTCATGCATGGTACATGGCTAGTGTTTCTTTAATTGTATTTGGTATTTGGTCCATTCTATGCAGCTCTCTCTCCCCCTAAAGACAAAGTTCACAGAATTTTAGAACTAAAAGAGATCTTTGTTGTTGTTGAGTTTTTTCAATTGGGTATGATTCTTTATGACCCCCTTTGAAGTTTTCTTGGCAAAGATACTGGGGAGGTTTGCCATTTTCTTCTTCATTTCATTTAACATATGAGGAAACTGAGGCAAATAGAGTTAAGTGACTTGCCCAGGGTCACACAGCTAGGAAGTATCTGAGTCCAGATTTGAACTGAGGAAGGTGAGTCTTCCTTCCTTCAGGCCCAGCACTCTGTGCATGATGGTAGCTGCCTAGAAGAGACTGCTTAGAGGTCCTTAATGCTACCTGGGTGGGGAACCTTCAGCTTCAAGGCTACATGTAGCCCTCTAGGTCCTCAAGTTTGGCCCTTTGAATGAATCCAAACTGGTATTGATGAAGGAACCAAAGGCAAAATAAGCTAAATGACTTACCTAAGGTATACAGGTAGAAGCAGCAGAGAGCTATTTCCAACCTACTTCTCATGGCAACTCCCTTTTGTTGTTGAAGCAGATCTTAGAGGCATGGAGAAAAGAAGGAGGGAATGCAAGAAGAAAGAGGACTAGGAGGCTGAAAAGATTGCTCTCTCTGCTCACATACAGTCTGTAGGCTCTTATGCTGCCAAGACCCAGATACTCAAAAGTCAACAGCTCCTGTGCTCCTGATGATCTGAGAACTTCCCATGACCCTGGCGGGTTTTGGAAGAAATCCCCCCCTGGGCTTATGTCCACTGCACAAATAAAGCCTCAACCACTCTGTTCTCTATCATGACCTGATTATAATTCAGTGATGTTTTCCTCATCAAATTGGAAGGAAGTTTCTGGCCCTGGGAAATCTCATGGGCTACACCCTGCCCATGGCAGAGGGCAAAGTTTGTTTAAAGTTTAGTACATTGCTGAATAAAATATGATTCCAGCTTTATTGATAAATTGCTTGCTCTAACTTCTGAAAATTGGTGATGCATATAAACAGTCAGTTTTGTTCGAAATAATCCATGGGAATACCTCAGCATTAGTCTGGTTCTAGACCTCAAGACACAAAAACATAGTCAAACCTGCCCTTCCAGAGTTAGGACTATGGGCGTCCACCTTCCTTCCACTATCAGGTCTCAGTTTCCCTCTCATTCTGAGCAAAGAAGCCTCACACAAGACTGAAACCCAGGCAGGGAGCTCTAATCTGATTTATAGAGTGATTAAGAGGAGTGATTTGGGGTTGGGCCTAGAGTGGAGAAAAGGAAGCTAGAGCCATTAACAAATGCACAGATCTAGAGCAAACAGATCCCCAAGCTCTAGCCCCCTGGACTACATCTTACTAGAATTCCTTTGGTATGGTGGGGTGCACTTCCAGATTCAAGAGGCATTCCAGTTGTCTCTGTCTCTCTGTCCCCCAGTTTTCTTCTATGAAAATAAATTCAGTCTAACCAGCCTTCCATAGCCTCTCAAATTTGAAAGCAATCTTTAGAAGGACTTTTTGCCTGCTGTATCACCATGGCAGGAAGTAGCAATGAAAAGTCTTCACACCCTATAGGAAAGAGGAAACCTAAGAACTTTGACCCAGAACATAAAGAAAACCTGTCACTCCAGTCAGGCTGGTGTTCCCTTGAATGAACCATGTGCGTTCCTTGTTCTTTCTGCTCAGGTCAATTCCCAGTCATAGCCATTCTTTGGAACTCAGCCCATCTCTTCATAATCCAGCTCAATATTTGCTTAATAGATTCATAAAATGTTGGAACTGGAAGACACTTTAGTAATCATTTCACTCAGGGGGCTCTTAACTTGGGTTCCATCAACTTGGGTTTTTAAAAATATTTTAAAAACTCTTACAATGTAATTGGTTTCCTTTGTACATGTTTCACTGTATAAATTTAAATACATTATTCTGAGAAGGGATCATAAACTTCACCAGACTGCCAAAGGGGTCCATAACATACACAAAAAAACCCTTTAAGAACCCTTGAATTTCCTCATTTTACAGACTGGGAAACTAAGACCCAGAAAAGAGAAGTGACTGGTCCAAGGTCATGCAACTAATTAGACGCACTTGTTTTTAGTATTGGCCTCTTCTTCCTACAACATGCTTCCTCCTCACAAACCTTCCCAGCCCACAGGCACTCTCTCAATCCTCTGAAATGCCTACTGCCCTTACTTATTAATTCTATCACTCAGGGTACTTGCCACTTAACGCTTGTATTTTTCTTTTTGTATTGTTTCATTTCTGTCTTCATATACTCCGTTAATATCTAGCAGAGTGCCCAGGGCATTGGATCAGCACCTCAAAAAGTGATTGGAACAAAATAAGTGCTAAATAAATGCTTGTTAATTGATCGATTGGAGAGTCACAGTTTGAAAGCTGGGAGGGACCTTAAAAATCATCTGGTCCTACTCCCTCACAGACCTAGCTACAGGCACACAGCTAGGAAGCATTACTACTAAAATTAGAATCCAGATCTTCTGACTGAGGCCAGATACTTCCAATTTACCTTTCTGCCTTTGATATTAGATACTTTGTTTAATTGAATTATTCATAGTAGGTCCTCTAAAAATATTGATTAATTAAAATTCTAATTATTTATTCATTAATTTAAATAGCATAATAAGTATTTATTGACTAATTAGTAGGGATTTTTAAAATCAGTTTTTAAGGAAGTAAAGCTATGGGGGAATGGTATAGTGGAAAAGGGGGGGAGTCTAGGCTCAGGAGAGACCTGGATTTGAATCTTACTTTTAACACTTACTGATCCTAGAAAGGTCACTTTGCTTTTTCTCTGCCTCCATTCTGTCATCTATAAAATGGACACAATCACACTTGTACTACTTTTTAAATTTTAAAGAGCAAGGTAAATGTGATTTCCCCTCCTAAATATGAATGGGGCTGTCCAATAGGCTATTAGTCAAGTCTAGGTAAGCAAAAATAAGCAAGCTTAGGAAAACTGGAAATTTGTGATTGTCTTGTTCAGGCCCAGGTATGGGATCTTGGATCCTTTCCAGCTATGAGGTTCTCTGATTCTGAAACCTCATGCAAACACAGACCATTATAAGATGCTCCTTTGTTCCATCAGGGAGAAAGGGATTCATGGCATCCAAGTTAGTAGGAAAAACCGCTTTCCCAGAATCCAGGCTGAGGCCCCCTATGGTCTTAATTACATTTTGTAGAAGCCCTCAGCTGTCCCCTGACTCCCACCATTCCCCCAGTTCATCTAGAAACAGCAATGAGGGCCAGAGGCATCAATTTCTCCTTGTTTCCTTTTAAAAGGTATTACTGTGTGGGAACTGATGCAGAGTGAAGTGAGCAGAACCGGGGAAACAATATATGTGAAGACAAAAGCAGTGTAAGTGGGAAGAACAATAACGACAACAAAACTTGAATTCTGTTTCTAACCCTGGAAACAAGAGAGAAAAGAGAAAATGCGCCCCTCCCCCACCCTAGGCTCCTACCATTGCTTCTTTGGGAAGCCATGCAGAGCAAACAGGTCTCAAAGAGAGGAGGACCTGGGTTTCGGTCCACCATGGGTCCATACTGGTTGCCACTTGATGTCTACACGCTCTAGGCAGCGAAGTTGCAAAGAGGAAACCTACCTTTGTGGGTAGAGTTTGTTTCCTTAGCTGGGAGCTCTATATACCAATAAGATCATGGATTCAGCCCCTCCCTTCTTTGCAGCGGTGGGGGGGAGGGGCTATGGGCATGGGATATTGAACAGACAGTTAGATTTCATTGATGCGCTGGCTAGTTTTTTGGAACTTCTTCCCCTCCTTTCTTTTTATTTTTTTTTCCACAAGGAATGGCTCATTGGGTAAAGGACGAATATATCTGAAAACGAAGGTGATAGAAAAACAAATGATGTCAATAAATTTTTAAAAGCATAAATGAGATATCCATTTCAAGCAAATCCTGTCTAAGTGAACTCAGTAGGTCAAGCTGATTCCTGATATCTAAATGTTAAGGAAAAATTAAGCAGATTTCCTACAGAACAACTCTAGGGCTCCATTCACATGTGACATTAAACAGAGTGAAGACTAAGGTGAGGCAAGTAGGCAGTGATATGGGGGCAGGGGAGGGGAGGGAAGAGGGAAGGGAGCAAGCATTAAGTGCCTACTGTGTGCCAGGCCCTGTGCTAAGTGCTTTTATGAATAGTATCGCATTAGATCCTCACACCAGCCCTGGGAGGTAGGTACTATTATTATCTCCATTTTACAGTTAAGTAAACTGTAGCAGGCAGTGATTAGGTGTCTTACCAGGGTCATTCAGCTAGGAAGTATCTAAGGGAGGATTCCAATAAGGCCTTCCAATTCCAGGCCTAGAAACCTAGCTGCTCTAGAGCTGGGATGGGAAAAGGAGAAAATGAGAAGCATATGGGTTTTTTTTTTGTTTTTTGGTGAGGCGATTGGGGTTAAGTGACTTTCCCAGGGTCACAGAGTTAGTAAGCGTCATGTGTCTGAGACTGGATTTGAACTCATGTCCTCCTGACTTCAAGGCCAGAGCTCTATCCACTGCACCACCTAGCTGCCCCAAATAGATTAACCATTGGTTAATTGAACCTTTATTTATTTATTTATTCATTCATTCATTCATTTATTTATTTATTTATTTATTTATTTGCTTATTTATTTATTTTTGTTTATTTATTCATTTTTTATTTATTTATAGCTAGGCAATGGGGTTAAGTGAGTTGCCCAGGGTCACACAGCTAGTGAGTGTCAAGTGTCTGAGGTCAGACTTGAACTCAGATCCTCCTGACTCCAGGGCCGGTGCTCTATTCACTGCACCACCTAGCTGCCCCAGAAGCATATCTTAATCTTCACTTTTATGAATGGACATTTTTTAATTTCAGAAGACTGCTCTGCCTGGGGCATGGGTGTTTGCGCTGTGAAAAAGTCACGCGTTCCAGTAAGGGCTCAAACTTTCTTTTGGGCAGTAAGTGGTGCAATGGATAGAGTGTTGGGCCTGGAATCAGGAAGACTCATCTTGAATTCAAATCTGGCCCCTGACACTTACTAGCTATGTGACCTGGGCAAGTCGCTTAACACTGTTTGCCTCAGTTTCCTCATCTGTAAAATAAAGTAGAGAAGGAAATGGCAAACCACTCCAGTATCTTTGCCAAGAAAACCCCAAATGGGATCACTAAGAGTCAGACATGATTGAAAATGACCAACATCACTTTCAAACCTTGCCTAGGATGCTCAACTGTCATCTGCATCATCTTCATCATCATCATCATCACCCCCACCATAGCTGACATTTATATAACAATTTAAAGTTCACAAAGAATTGCTTGTATATTGTCTCCTCTAGGTCACAACAATCCTTTTAGGTCAGTGTCCTGCAGATATCGCTATCATCATTTTACAAATGAGGAAACATGGCTGGGTTCAGTCACACAATCTGATCCTAGGTCTTCCTGTCTCCAAGTGCAATTCTCTATCTACTACACCACGTTTTCTTTCTTATCCTAGCCCTGGTCCTAACTTATCTCAGGAGCAACTTTTTAGGTAAAGGGAACAGTCCCAGGAATCTAACATGTTCTTGTCTCCACCAGATCACCACATAGAAGTCAGGGCTCCTTCAGGGATTCATTTACATAATAGTTGGCTTTCTTTCCTATATGAAAATGATCACATAAGCCCATGCAGGTAAGTAGAGAGTGTGCTTAGAGTTGTTTTTTCCCTAGATGTTAGCGGTGATGGTTTCTATTGAGTTATCCCCATTCTCCTTGCCTTTCTCTCCACTCATGGTAGGTTTTCCTGTGAAAGGATAGCCAGTGACAGGACACCTCGAACTAAGCCATTACAACAACAGTGTGCTATCCTAGTGATATGATTCACCATATTTTGTTTCCAGGTTTCATTATTTCATGATTATTTCATCATGCCTTAATTGAAACTGGCTGATGGACATTGGGAAAGGAAAGTGGGAATTCGTTTACTTCCATAAAGAATACTGGGGAGGGGAGAACCTGCTTATACTGCTGCTGAGGACATAATTCGGAACATTTGTACCCGGGACACTCCTGAAAACTCCCCCTAGATTAATTGGAGGTAAGGGGCAAGGGGAGAGACACAACCATGAAGAGGGAGAAGGAAACTCCAGGCGCCTACCGTGAAGTGGATTCTAGGGAGGCTTCTCACTCAATTTGGTAGCTTCCTATTTTAAATAATTATTCTTGAGAAATAGGTGCTAATGTCACTTGTTTCTTGCATTTAAAGTTCCGAGGCCTCACTTAATGATTTAGAAGGTCACACATGGCTTTAAGGCCGAAGGTTCCCCAAGTGTGGTACTAGTCTCTTTCACTTTAGAAAAAACTGAGGGGGCCCAAGGTCACGAAGGAAAGTTTATTCTTCATTTGAGGCCAAGCTGAACTGGTGTCAAATGGAGCCCAAATTGCACAGATTCTGAGCTGGACGAAGCCTTAGAGACTCCCATGTCCAAAACCCTCATTTTACAGAGAAGGAAGCAGAGTCCCGGAGCTAACGTGTGAGTAAAGACTAGAAGCCTGAAGGGACCCCATTGTGGGTGAAGGGTCTGCCCAGCCTGCCTCTGGTTCCCAGTCTGCCCCCCTTCCCTCTGAGCTACTGAGGGGCCTGGCTCACTGAGCCACTTGGCCTCCCTCCTCACTCCTAGGTTAGGTTAGAACTTGTGTTCAACTATCCTGAGCCCCTGCCCAAGAAATCCTAAGAGACACTCAAGCTGCTCCCTCATCAGGGATCGCCTCCAGCTCAGGCTCCCTGTACTCCAGCCTTCACAACCAAGACTCACCCTTTCTTCACCCATCTTCCTGAGAGAATATAATAGATGTCAGGGGCTTTTTAAAATCCTCTGCCCTGTCCACAACAAGTATGCATTAAGTTAATGAGCACTCACTGTGTGTCAGACATTCTGCCTAATACGAGGGGCACAAATACAAGAAAAAAGGACAGTCTCTTCCCTCAAGGACCTTATATTCCAGCAAATGAAAAAAAAATACATAATTTGCCCTGGGACATGGTTCCCTCTCTCTCCCTCCCTCATAAATTTTTCTTCTAAGCAAAGTTCCAGTTATAAGGAAAAAGTAAGAGAATGTTTGTAAAATGCTTAGCAAACCTTAAGGTACCATATAAATGCTAGTAGTAGTAGAGGTAGTTTTGACTTGGAAGCTGCTTTCCCACTAAGCAGCCCAAAGGGACCTTATAGGCCATTTATCACAGCCTCATAGATTTAGAGCTGGAAAGGACCTTAGAGGCCACTGAGCCTGAGCCCCTCATTTTACAGATAAGGAAACTGAGGCACAGATAGATTAAGTGACTTGTCCTGGGGTTGTGTAGGTAGTAATTATCTGAGAATGGATTTGAACTTGGATTATTTGGCTACAGATCTGTCCCTTTGAACTCTGTCTACCACCTTTGCCTAAGTCAGAACTTTCATCCCTTATGATGAAAGCCAATATTGTACTTTCTGGCTTGTTTTTGCTTTAAAAATTAGTACTCCAGGAAATCCCATTATTTCACTTGCCTCCAGTCTCCTACAACAAAAAAAAAAGTCTTGTCACTAATGCAGTTCTACATATGCAAATTTGGGCTTTGTTTTGCTTGAATAAATGAAATTGCTTATTTTGTCTTTTTATCTACCTAGGGAACTCCCAGTGGTAACTTACAGTCTTACGCAGAAAGCTGAATCACTCTAAGGTTAGGGGATTTCCCCATCTTCCCTCAGCCAGCATTTGTCAATACCTCCATAGCATCTTTCACCTCTGTCCCCTTCTCTTCGTCTACACAGCCACCCTGTAGTTTCTGCTCCCTAAGCTAATCACCTGTACTGTTGCAATAGCTTCTTTATAGGTCTGCCCAGCTCAAGTCAAGTCTCTCCCCAATCCAGACTGTTGCTGTTATTGTTGTTGATGACCCTTCCTTCTCAGAGGACCAATGGCTGTCCTCCATGTAGCTGCCAAAGTGACTTTTCTAAAGAGGGGGGTCTGATGATCACATTCTCCTATTCAACATCTGCACAAGCAAACATGAACACATTTGTTTAACATTTAAAGCCCTTCACAACCTGGCCCCCATCTACTACATTTGGAAGAGGAATAGATTTTTTCTATTTGGTCCCAGAGGGCAGAACCAACAGTTGTAAAGGGACAAATTTAGACTTGATGTCAGGAAAAACTCGGGACAATTAGAGAGGCCCCAAAGTGGAATGGGTTACCTGTCTTTGGAGGTCTTTCAGCAGGGGCTGGATAACCACTTTTCAAGTCCATCAGAGTGAGCATTCTTTTCTGTATGAGTTGGACTAGATAGCCATCGAAATCCCTTTAATCTCTCAAAATCTGATTCTGAAAGACCTTCCTAGCCTTATTACGAAGTAGTGCTCTCCTCTAAGCGCTCTCTCAAATTGGCCTTCTTACTGCTGCTCATACAAGAAACTCCATTTCCCTTCTCTATGTCTTTCCATTGCTCGGTCCTCCATGATAAGAGTGGACTCCATTCACCTCCTCTTTTTGGAATCTATTTTTTTTTCAGGTCTTAGTTTCTACACCTACAAAGGTTTTTAACCCTTTTTGTCTCATGGACCCCTTTGGGGTCTTGTGCAACTCATGAACCCCTTTAAAAATATTTTTTAAAGTGTAAAATAAAATACATAAGATCACAAAGGAAATTAGTCATATTGAAATACATTTTTCAAAATACTTTTTAAAATTCACAGAACCTTTGAAATCTTAAGAACCCTTATTCTACATCTGAAGCTTTTCCTGATTTTCCCAGTTGCTAGTGACGTTCCCTACAAATCACCTTGTATTTATTTCTATTTTATGTACTCCTGTTATACATATCCCCTCCCCCATAAAATATAATTTATAAGCCCCCTGAGGGCAGGAACTGTTTCATCTTTGTCTCAGTATCCCCAGCACCTACCACATAGTAGGTGCTCAATCAATCAATAGTTGATCAATTTATTGATTGATTGGTTATTTACTCCTAGGCTGGCCCCTCTATTCACAACACCAAGGCTTTTCAGTGGAAAAAGTTCAATAGAAACAATAATAAGCAGGCAAGTCAGGATTCTTAAGTTCAATTGAAGCGAGAACTATTCCATGAAGAAATGTTTATAGAGAATTGTTAGTAGACATTTAGACTAAATGTAATATTATATCATGGTTCCACATACTAATAGTTTTCTTAAATGCCTCCCTTTTTTTTTTTTGCAAGAACATGAGAACGTTTTAGTATTTGGGGGGTGGGGGTGGAAGGGTGACAGTCTATTCTCTGTCCTGCTTTACTAGGGGCTTTTTGCCCCGATAATCCTTCAAGAACAATGCCTCCAGTGTCCTAGAAGCTCTCCGGTATCAAGCTGTCCAGTATTCAGTGCTGGCTCAGAGTCCAGAAGGAAAACCAGCAGCCTCATAGGCACATTGCCACCTACTGGCGTTCAGGGCAAATAACAAGGAAGGAAAAGAAGATAAAGGATAAGGTGGACAGAATCTACAGGGACATGTTAAAAACTGTCCTTCCAGACAGAGGACCCTTCGGAATCATTATTATCTTTGCCTCCTTGACCCTGACAAAGGAGGCAGCACTTCTGAGGCTGGTTGTTTTGTGATATTGCAAGCAATTTTTGTTGCTGTTCAATAATTCGGTCATGTCCCACTCTTTGTGATCCCGTGTGGGGTTTTCTTGGCAAAGATGCTGGAGTGGTTTACCATTTCCTTCTCATTTTACAGATGAGGAAACTGAGGCAAACAGGATTGTGACTTGCCCAGGGTCACACAGCTAGGAAGTGTCTAAGGCCAGATTTGAACTCATTATGATGAGTCTTCCTGATTCCAAGCCCAGCGCTCTATCTTCTGCACCACCTAATGCAAGTCTTCGAACTCCAAGTTTAACACTATTCACTATACTAGGCTGTTTCTCAAATCATTAGGTTTTTAAATAATTGGCATCTTACTCATCGACAATAAGTGATGATTAAGCATCTACTATATGCAACAAACGAAGCTAGAGCTATGACTTTGTGGGGCTTTGGCCAGCATGCTGATAAACATAATTAGAGCTGTTTCCTGAATAACATTATGAATTTTATGAATGTTATGAAATAACATTTATGAATTCATAAAAGTTCACTTTTATGCTTCTAAAGATAGTCACAGAACCGTTTTGAAAAGTGCACTTTGAAAAGCCTACCTATCTTTGTGTATGACCTGCATTTTGACTCAGCTTATAACCTGTATAGGTTGCCAGGAGATCTCAGGTGACATTTTTTTGAAAACTAAAGGCCCGTCACTAACTGAAAACAAAATGCTGCCTAGAAATGGTTTTTGTGACCGTCATAGGAGAACAGGGGTATGGATAAGACAAGGCTTGCAGCTAAGAACAGAAATAAGTCAGAATGGCTGATCTGCATTGCCAACGAAATGGGAGCTGGCAGGGGTGGCCAGGACACCACAAGGAGGGAGCTATCCAGTCCTCACTGAATCCCTGGCTTTATTCTGTATCTCTGCATCCTCATCACTCAGCAGTGTCCAGTACATAGCAAGTACTTAATAAATGCATGTTGAATTAAATTGCCCATGCATCTGAAGGTTTTCATTTAAAAACAAATGTAATTTTGGAAAGGATGGACACCTGCTTGGGTGTTTTCTAATTTTTCTCCCCTAGCATGAAAACATGTACCTGCGTTTTTATTTTTTCATTCTCTACTATGCAGTTGTATATATAACTGGTTTGACTTGATCTCATTCTTTTAAATATAATTATTTAATTAGAACCTTTTAAATAATAAGCAAAAATGATCATATGAGTTTTGTAAACAGCAGGTTATTAAAAATAAAAAAGTGTCTTAATCATTTAGGTAGCAACTTCCTGGCTTCTTTTTTTTAAAAATTTTACTAATACAGCTTCTCAGAAAAGGTGAATAAGCTTTTTCCTGACTTGCTTTTATGCAATAATTCCCACTTAGGGAGTTACCTGAACCTGTGAGGAGAAAAACCTGTGAATAAACCAGAGTGTGCCAACACTCCAATAATCTTTCTCAAAGGTGGGGATAGGGATACCAGAAATTAATTTTCCAAATCAAGAGAAAAGTCGTGACTACAGATGAACAGGAAGTGAGACTTAATCCTCTGAAAACAAAGATAAGAGCTTCTGGGAAATTTGCAGTATGTACATAGAAATTATTTCTGAACCAACAAAGCTGCAATTAGTTGCATTAAGTTTTAACTATGGCTAAGCCTGAAATTGGGCTTCAATTCTCCAGCCAAAAGATCCCTTCTTTGTTTAAGGCAGTTAAATGCCACAGGGGATAGTGAATTGTGGTTGGAGTCAGGAGTTCAAATCTGGCCTCAGACACTTATTAGCTGTGTGACCTTAGGCAAGTCATTTAACCTCTGCCTCAGTTTACTCAATTGTAAAATGAGGATAATAATAGCACCTACCTTCCAACGTTATTATCAGGATAAAATGAAATAACATTTCTAACATGCTTAGCACAATGCCTGGCACATAGTAGACATTATATAAATGCTAGTTATTGTTGTTGTTATCATTATTTCTCAGAGTGTATTTTTGAGTTACCAAATGACTTAACCAATGATCACCCAGGAAAAGAATATTCTGGCTCATAGTGTTTTTATAAAGTCTTTAAGCTACTCAATTTAAGAAAGACATGGAAGGGGTCAGTAAAGGGTCACAAAGATGGTAACAGGCTAGTAAAACCTATTTAGATAACAGAAGGTTTCAGCAAAATATACCTTCATAATGATCTTTACCAAAGGGCAGGATGACTAGGGCTCAGTCCCAGATTACCGTATTTTGAAGAGCATAGGATTTAGAGGGCAACCATAGCAACCAGAACCACAATCCAGCAGCAACATAGAATCAACAGTACTTGATAATAGCTACCATTTATATAGCCTTGATTATGTTTCGGGTGCTGTGCTATGTACTTTTAAAAAGTTATTATGTATTTCTTTTTATCATTCTTTTTAAATTTTGAGTTCCAAATTCTTTCCCTCCTTCTCACCCTTCATCTGCCCACTGAGAAGGCAAGCAATACACTAGCAAATATACACGTGAAATCATGTGTAACATCTTTTTATATTAGCTGTATCTTTTTAAAAAGCATGAAAAATAAAGTGAGAAAATTACGCTTCAATTTTCACTTGGAGTTCATCAGTTCTCTTTCTGGAGGTGGATAGCATTTTGTCATTGTGAGTCCTTTGGAATTGTCTTGGATCATTGTTTAGATGAGAGTAGCCAAGTCTTTCATAGGTTGTCATCATTACAACATTGCTGTTACCGTGTACAATGATCTCCCGATTCTTCTCACTTCACTTTGCATCAGTTCATATAGATCATGTGGTGTTTTTTTTCTGAAACCACCCGTCTTCATTTCCCACAGCAGAACAGTATTCCATCACAACTTGTTCAGCCATTCCCCAATTGATGGGCATCCCCTCAATTTCCAATTCTTTGCTGCCACAAAAAGAGCTGCTATCAATATTTTTGTACAAATAGGTCCTTTTCATTTTTCTTCGATTTCTTTAGGATGCAGACCTAGTAGTGATATTGCTGGATCAAAGGGTATGAACGGTTTGGCGGCCCACTGGATGTGGTTCCAAATTGTTCTCCAGTTCACTGGACCAGTTCATTATTCCACCAATAGTTCATTAGTGTACCTGTTTTTCCTTCATCCCTTCTAGCATTTGTCATTTCTCATAGGTATGAGGTGGTGCCTCAAAGTTGTTTTCATTTGTATTTCTCTAATCGATAGTGATTTAGAGCATTTGTGTGCCATGCACTTTACAGGTATTATTTAGTTTAATCCTCACAACAACCTGGAAGGGAGGTGCTATTATTATCCCTATTTTACAGTGGAAGAAACTGAAGCAAAAGGGGGATTTAAACCTTGCCCAGGGTCCCACAGCTACTAAGTGTCTGAGGCTGGATTTGAACTCTGGTCCAGCCTCTTTCTACTGGACCATCTAGCTGCCCAGTACTAACAGAGCTTAGCACCTGGTAAACAAGATTAATTAGTTAACATACAAAGTTTTTTAGTTGGCAGACTAAAATGAATCTCATTTCACCTTTCTTCTCTCCCCCTCCATTCAGCATGGCTCACTGCTTAGCCGTGGCTTTACAAAGGAGTATCCTTGCTTATGGATTTCTCCCCTTGTTTAAATGAGACGTTTTATGCCATTTCACACCCACCCCACTCCCACTTCACCTGTAGCCTGGATTGCGGGATTTGTTCCAGGCCCAAAAATTCCTAATTATATTTCTAATCTTTAAGGAACAGAGCCAACCTTGGAGCCAAGAAGCCCTGGGTTCAAATCCCACCACTGCCACACATTGGACAGATCAGGGATTGGCCAATTAGTGAGCCCTACAGACAAATATCTGTTTGGGGACTGCTGGAACTAAAAATTATTTTTATATTTTTAAATAAAATCTTATAGTTTAAAATATTTTGGGGGGCAGCTAGGTGGAGCAGTGGATAGAGCACCGGCCCTGAAGTCAGGAGGACCTGAGTTCAAATCCAGCCTCAGACCAAAAAAAAAAACTTGACACTTACTAGCTGTGTGACCCTGGGCAACTCACTTAACCCCAATTGCCTATATATATATATATATATATATTTAAAGCCATTCTTAACTTGAGGATTATAAAAAACAGGCAGCTAGCTGGATTTAACCCTGGTACTAGAGCAGGCCAACCCCTGTTTTAGTGGATTCTCTAGAACTAAATTTCAGGGAAGGTACCAGTCTGCATAGGGAATCTGTAAATTCTCTATATCAATACAACAGGTCCATTCCCTATTCCCTGTCTTTAAGGGGAAAAGGGTCATCAAAGTTATCAACAAGTCTTCATCACCAGTGAAGAAAGGAAAAGAGGAAACCAATATAACCTGATATTTCATGATGTTTTTATATAAAGAAGACATTTCCAAAGGCTGCATCCCACGTCTGTCAATGGTGCCCCCATTCTCCTGAGCCCCTTGGATTGAAGCTATAGAATATTAGGGCTTACATATGGGGAAACTGACATCAAGAAAGGTTAAGTGACAGGGCAGTTTTTTAATATCATGGGAGAAATTAACCCTCAAGCCTTTGGACTCTGGTCTGGTCTACACCTTTCTACTACACCACTACATATCTTTGATACCATTTTCCAATTTGCACCTCTCCCAATTAGTCCTCATTGACTCTGTCTTCATTTCCTTTCCCACTGCCACCACCCTGGTCATCACCTATGTAGATTACTACAAAAGTTTCCAAAATGTATCCCCAGTGTCTTGTCACTATAATCCATCCTTCACACTGAGGCAGGATTATTTTTCCCCTAAATACTGATTCTGTCATGACAGCCCCCCTGGCCAATGCATAGAATCATAGATATATAGATGGAAAGGATCTTAGTGGTCATCTAGCCCACCATTTTCCTTTTACGAATGAGGGAACTGAGACCCCAAGTATCCCCAAAGTCACCTTTGGGAAATGGCTAAGCCAAATTCCAACTCAGTTTCCACTGTGCAACCTCTGCCTTTCAAGCAAATGAATTCCGTAAGCATCAATTATTTATCAATTATTATTATTATTATTATTTATTCTATGTAAGGTACCATGCTTGTTGAGGTTGTAGTCAGGCAGTACCCTTCTGGTGCTTCTGATCTGGTTGGCAAGGCCTAGTGTTTTAATAGATCACCTTGAAAGCCCTCCCAGTTCTAAATCCATAGTGTAGAGGGACTGGAAATACAGAGACAAAAATGAAATAGTTCCCAACCTCAAGGAGCTTACATCCTACCAAGGGAGACAATGTGTACTATGTAAGTTTATGCAGAAAATAGGCACAATAAATTCAATGCAGCTTTGGGAGGGAGAGCACCAGGAGCTAAGGTAGAGGAGGTTGATCAGGAAATGGTCCTTGAGCTGAGTCTTAAAGGAAATGAGGAAAGGGTTCATTCAGAGACATGGGGGAACAATCAGAAGAAAGGCATAGAATTGGGAGAATGGCCATTCTACTTGAGGAAGAGAAGTTGGGCGCTGGACTGGACCGTAGCATGCAGGAAGGGAAGAAACACATAAAAGAAGGCTGCTAAGGCACCCCACGGCGCGAAGAACTTTAAATGCCAAACCAAGGAGTTTATACTTTATCCTAGAAGCAATAAGGAGCCACTGGAGATTATTAAGTAGAAGAGAGTCACAGATTTAAGGAAAATAATTTTGACTGTAGGGTAAAGGACGGATTGAAGAGAAGAGAGACTCAAGGCAAAGATGCCAAGTAGGAGGCTATTACAATAGCCCAGGGACATTAATGCATGAGCTATACAATTCGCAGTGCTGTTGGGGAAGTGCTTCATAGACTGTAGAGCACGAACTATCATGATAAGTCATTTGATTAATGCTTTTCCCCATGTGGGGAGTGCAGTGTTTTTGCCCATATTAAGAGATAGATCTTTTTAAAAAACAGAAGTTAAAAATTGTTTTTACATGTAATTGGGGAAAAAATAAAATATTAAATTATGAGACAGATCTGTGATTTAGTCCAAGTACAAAATTCCCAATTTGGGAACAATCAGTTGATAAATCTTAACTCGTTGCCAGAGGCACATCAAGTATAAGAGGTGCTCAAGGTGACATACCTAGTAAGCTATTAGAGAAGTGATATAAACCCAAGTCTTTCTGGCCTACTAATGCCCACTACGCCACCTTTAACAGATGGAAGATATCAGATATCCTGTCAGGAAAGACCGGATGTGTTTCTAAGATCAAAAGAGCAGGGCAATTCCTATTGCTGGGAAGGAGCAGCTGCTGCCAATAATCTTGCTGAGGGCACCAGTTGCTCTTCTCAGCCAAGGCTGTTTCATCTTCATAAAAATGAATCCATCCTTGACTCCCTGTCTAGCCACCCTAAACTGGCCCCTATCCATACAGAAGCTGACTCTGTTCACAGCAGAGAGGAATAAAGTGCCGGGTGAGCCATCTTTGGGGCCTGAGAGTGAATGGCCAATGACTTCGTCCTAGCCACAAGAAAGGGAGTCCCAAGTCCTTTGGCAGTAACAATAAAGACAAAGGGTTTTCCATGCCCTCCCACACATATAAATGGCAAACAGCAGGGGAAGTTTAGGCTAAGGTCTACACCTTTCTATATGGAAAGAGGGTACAGATGGATGGGAAAGAGCTAACATTTTTACAGTGCACTGGAATTACAGTTCTTCAGATCATAGCCTTGGAATTGGAGGGGATATTAGGCATCCTCTAAATTTCTGTGGCTCTCTATTGCCTCTAGGATGAAATACAGAATCTTCTGGTTTTCATTTAAAGCTCTTCACATTCTATTTCCCACCTAACTTTGTAAACTGACTTCACATGATTCCTCCTCACATGATTCCAACCAAACTGGCCTGATTCTTGTGCCTAGACATTGTCTCCCGAATGGATGTATTTACACAGGCTATTCCCCCATACTTGGACTTCTTTCCACTTCTTCCTCTTGGAGTATCTATTTCTCTTCAAGGCTCAGCTCAAGGATTACATCCTAAAAAAAGCTTTTCATAATATAATCCTTCCCCTCATCCAGTTGTCAGTGATCCTACCCACTCTAAAAGTTACTTTTTATTTATATTTATATATTATGTATTTACTTACTTGAATGTTATACTTAGTATTTTCCACCAGTAAAAAGTAAACTCCCTGAAGGTAGAAACTTTCACTTTGGTCTTTGTAACCCCAGTGCTTAGAAATGTGTCTGACGCATTTCATGCTTATAGAATTCAAATCCTTCCATATTTCCTTGAATTTTCTGTATTTATCATTATCATGGCACCATCATATTCTATTACATCAATATACTATAATTTATTTATCAGTTTTCTAGTTATTGTACCTATGGAATCACAGAATCTCAAAATAGAAAGGAACCTCAGAACCCCTCTTGTCCAACCCATACATGACCCAGCAAGGGGTCATCTAGTCTTTCCCTGAAGACCTCTAGTGAAGAAGACCACTACTTCTAAGGACAATACAGTCCATATTTTTAATATATTTAATTTTTAGAAAGTTTTTCCTTATATTGCCTCAGTTTACCTCTTTACAGCTTCCCCTCATTACTCTTAATTCTGATCTCTGAGTTCAAGCAGAATAAGGCTAGTTCCTCTTCCCTTTGGTAGCTCTCAAAGCACTTGAAGACAATGACTGGCTTGCCCAATCAATACACCAGCAGGTTACTTATTTAATGACACGATGAAACAAAAGGAAGAGAGAGTGAAAGATCCCAATGTTCTTATTTTTCGTTGAATATAAGAAACCCTTCAATGGTGAAAGCCCCCCATAAAATATCTTCTCCAATCTCCGAGGCATATATCTGGAGAAAGAAATGGCAAACCACTCCAATATCTTTGCCAAGAAAATCTCAAATGGGGTCACGAGGAGTTGGAAATGACTGAAATGACTGAAGAACAACAACAACACAGGTATATGTAAAAATCATATAAAATTCTTTGAAAAAATAAGACAGAGAGAACTTTGGTCAATGACCTTTGATTCATAGCAAACAAGGTAAAAAACAAAGGAGGAATATCCTCAAAAGATGTCTGCCACTATTTTTGGAATGTCCAGAAAAGGATCCAAATGAAGGATAAGGAATTCCCTAAAGATGAGAAGCCCCTCTAGATGTTGTTTTTGTCTTTGACATTACAAAGATTGCGATGAGCACTACAGGGTCTGCTAAGTGTTAGAAATTGTTCCCAGGCTTTGTGTTTTTGCTGTTACAAATAAAGAAACTATGAATACTTTTATGAAGATGAGCACTTTTGTTCCCTTTTACAGTATTTTTAGGATAAATCACTAGGAATGTAATTGTTTTGTTCTGTTTACTTAAAAATATAAGAAAGAGGAAGCTAGGTGGGGTGAGGAAGTGATGAGACTGAGATGTAATGAGGTGGGGGGGGCCTCCAGCTGCTGGCTCCTGACCTCCACCTTGGTCTGCTCCTTCTCCCTCCCCCTGCCACCTGAGGGAAGAGGACCTCACTGCCAAAGTGATGAGCACCAAGATGGACCAGGAGCTAGAGCTAGAAGTGTTGTTCTATTTACGAAGGCAATGAAAGTTTCCAAGAACTAAGGCCGGCTTCATTTTAGTCTAGGATAGGTGAAAATGATGAACCCAAAGCCTGCTTAATAGAGGTTTATTGGACAAAAACACATCACAGACAGCTCCAATTGTATCTGCAAATGCTTTTTTCAACAATACCATATCATCAGCTGTAAAGCAAGGCCTTCTGGCTAAATTACAGGAAGAAGTTGAGGCTAATTTTGGAATTGCTATAACATATATGTTGTTTGGATATGCTAAGGAGAATAACGATCAGTTCATGGAGAATCATCATCCTGTTAATTCTATGACATCAATAGGCAATATCGTTTCAGTTGAAACTTCTAATATGGATCCATCAGTTAAGAAAAAAGATGGAAAAACACCCAGCTTTCAAAAACCCGGAAACAGAAGCTGACAGACAAGGTGGCTCACAAAGGTGAACTTCCACAAGGCTGGAACTGGGTCAGTGTGGTTAAGCATTTAAGCAAAACTGGCTCTAAAGATGATGAATAATGAAAGAAACTTGATACAAGGAAACACCGTGTTTTAACACAGTAAACTGAGGTTAACATGTTTATTTCAGTAGTCCTTTTTTTCTATTGAAGTGGCATCTTATAAAACATAAGTTTTTGTCTGTTTCCTAAGTAATTAGATCACATGTTCATGCAGAGATTTGTTGGTATTTCATTATTCTCACAAATTTGCTTTAAAGGAAAGTAAAACATGCCATGAGCAATGTTTCAGTGTCCTTTCAGAAGCCTGTTGAGCTCCATAAGCGATCAAATATCATGAAGAGTAAATAAGGATATAGACAGTGTCAATATATAGTGTCTTATTCTGCACGGGTGGAGAACCTGTGGCCTCAAGGCCACATGTGGCCCTTCTAGGTCCTCAAGTGAGGCCCTGTGACTGAACCCAAACTTTTTCTGCAAAGCTTGGATTCAGTCAAAGGGCCTCACTTGAGGACCTAGAAGGGCCACATGTGGCCGGGAGGCAGCAGGTTCCCCACCCCCATATCTAGAGTATGATTTCTTTTAAAAGAATGTAAAGCCAATTAAAATAAAATTGCTTATCAAGCATGCTCTTAAAAATGTAGGAAAGTTTAAAAATGCACAGAAAATAACAGAAGATAGTTCAAAAAGAAGCCCAGAAAAAACAGGACAATTTTGAAAACAACTGTGGAATTTCTTACATGTGTTTTTTAAAAGCAAGAAGTATGGAAAGAATATTGACAGTTTCATATAGAATCTTCCTTTTCTGTTCTGTTGTATAAATAAATATATTCATTTTTAGCATTTAAGTTAGATTAAAAGTTTTTTTAATATAGGACAATTACAAATGAATGTTATTAAAGTGGCTTTGGCAATGAATAAAATCCTAAGGATCATTTTTATTCATTCATAATATTATGGTTTTACTCTTCCCCATCATTGCTCTTCCTTTTAATGTTACTTTGTCATGGCCTTGATAGAGTAAACATAAAGGTTTGGATTTATTTTTCATCTTTTCAAATCACTGATGGAAGGTTCTGTGCCATAACGGCATCCATCATTTTATGTGGAGAAGATTTTTGTAAGTACTATTCATTGCCATAGAAATCTAAAGAACCCATGTGTCATTCCGGAAAGAAGGAAATTATTAAGAAATCTCAAGAAGATTCTTCTTTCATAACCTAAGGAACTCAAGAAATTTAAAAGGGGAAATAGAAGAGATGCCTGGTAGAACTACCAGGTTCCTCAGAGTCAGAGGAAATTTCAACATCTAGGCCTTACCCCAAGCTGAGAGGACAGAAGTCTGTCAGGGTCAGGGCCTAAGATGTAACAACAATTCCACCAGAAACCAAAGAAAAGGGAGAGACAAAAAGGAAAACCAGGAAATGACGGACAGAACCCAGAAATTACCTAGAACCAGAAAGAATCATGAAGGCTATGGATGAGAGGAAATGGAAGCCAAAGTTCTGCCAGAATGATCGCATAGCCATCGCGTCACAGGTGATAGTGAATGATCCAGGTGGTCTCACTTCTCTCCAGGCCCCATCCAGAAACCTGGGGGAAATCTCTTGTTCAGATGGTCACATATTCTAGCACCAATTCTAACCATTTATACAAGCTAACCATAAGCCTGAATGTAGCCTCATGACGTAAGTGAAGAAGAGTCAGAGAATACTTTTCATTCTCCAAGTACTCCATTGTAGTATCAGTCAACAAGCATTTAAGAGTCTGCCACGTGCCAGGTATTGTGCTAAACACTGGGCGTGGAAAATATGTAAAATATAATGATCCCTATTCACAAGAAATTTGTGTTCTAAAAGAGGAGACAACAGCTACATATGTAAGTGTGTACAGGATAAATATGAAGTGAATAAAGGGTCTCTTGACCTGTGTTTCAAGAGCATCTTTTAATGGCATCCACTCATGGTCATTAGGGGACCTCAGTGGGTAGTCTTGGCTCTAAAGGGAGCCTAAGGGATGGTTCTCCTGGTCTGGCTAGTCTCTGGTTATACATCTAGGAGGGCTGGCATAAAGAATACATTACCTTTGCTTTCTCTGCACTATAGTAGACTTGAGACCCGTTTAACA
The DNA here is from genome assembly GCF_003287225.1 of Phascolarctos cinereus. Taxonomy (NCBI): domain Eukaryota; kingdom Metazoa; phylum Chordata; class Mammalia; order Diprotodontia; family Phascolarctidae; genus Phascolarctos; species Phascolarctos cinereus. The sequence continues at coordinate 67,069,920 of NW_027555514.1, forward strand.
ACCAACCCAGTTTTTCTTTGTATGGTGCCATCTTTACCATGAGACCTTCTAGACTGAAAGAATCTCTCCTTCTTCGGACTCTCAAATCATTTGCTTTCAACTCTCCTACTCATTTATTATATTCTGATTTGTGTTATAGTTATTATGTACCTTTGTTATCTCTCCTACTAGACTTATTTCCCAGAAAGCAGGAATAACATCTAACTGAACTGTGGTTTCCCTAAGAGACTAGCACAGTGAACTATAAGTAATTAGCTAATGTTTATTGGAATGAACTCAATTGAATTAAATAGAATTGAAATGAAATCTGGAGCTAAGTGGCATTGGTGACAGGGAAGAGGATTGGTCCAGCCAGGACCAAAGCTTTAGACTATGCCCAGCCTAGAGGACCACTTCAACTTTGCCTGTACAACCATTACCCTGAAAATGGTTATAGCCTTTTCCTAGCCTGGACTTCTGGTCAATGGTCCCAAGTTCTTGACTGGACAAATTACCGACAACCAGAAGACATTTTACAACTACCATGTCAGCAATTTAGATTTGATGTGGGGCCAAGTTAGATTAGCTATATGCAGGAGTGTGCTGGAGCCAGCTTGAACCGGCTCTCAAGAGAGATTGTTAAAGTTTCAGTGCGAGCATTCACCTCTCTGAAATCAGCAAATGCTACAAACCAGGGCTTAACTTCTTGTTTTATTGATTGTCTAGACTTAAGAAAAAGGTGGAGAAAATGTTAAGATTACAGATTAAGTTTAATAGTGTGTCCCATGTACATTTCTTTTTTTTGAGACAGAAGGTTGTTCAGCATTTACCAGCACATCCCTAAATATGGACAGCACTTTGAAGCTTCCTTATGTTACAGTTATGATATAGTGCTATGGGTTTATGTGTGAAGCCAGGGATAAAAAATTGGTAATGCCTGGAAGTGTCCCAAAGCAAAGGGAGCTTGGAGAGTGGGGGCTGATGTCTGTCATGCCAGGAGTCCTTTAACCAGGCCATCTAGGTGGCCAGCAGCTCCCATGCCAAAGAGCACATAAGCTTAATCACTCCCCTTCTCCAGCCACTGACAAAGTGCCTTCTAGCAGAGAATGACTCCAAACTCCACATCATGTGGGTCTTTTGGGGCACCTTTCTGGTTTCAAAATGAAATAAACCTAGGGTATGAATAATCTTTAACATATTGGTAATAAATTACATAAGCTCTCTCTCTAAATCACTTGTCCACCTCCCCCGTGTTCACTGGGAAAACAATCAAAATTTCCTCTCCCCATTGAGTTTTGGCTTCCTCTCTCGATCTGTTCCATGTATTTGTAAATAGTGTAATAGGAAGTGCCATCTAGATTTCTTAACAGTTAAAATAGCACAGAAGCAAAATTAAGCACTTAGGGAAATAAAACTCCCAAGAGGAGGCAAGAAAGGAGGGGAAAAAAGCCATTCTTCTCTCCCCCATACTCTGCACTGGACTATAGGGAAAAGCAGGGAGAGAATGACTTGTTATCATGTGGGAGAAGAGTTCTCCACCCCAGGGCTGGAGGGGTAAAAAGTTTTTTGGAGGTTAAGGTCTCCAGAAGGACTGGGGGACTGGACTCCAGTGGGCTCACCAGTGACAGTCTATTGGTTCTACCAGTCTTATTCATGGCTCAAATTTGCTCCCATTCTCAGCTTACAATCAGTAGCACCTCAGGTCCAGTGTGGTTTCCTCAGCTCTCTAGTCCTGGATTCACCCCCACATATACATATCCTGGTGAACTGGAGTGGGTCCCAACCAAAATGGGTGCTATTCAACCCTGCTCCATTTTGTATCCACACATCCAGATTTCTATTCCTGTGTAGAAGTCTTTCAAGGGCAAAAGTCACAGGAACTTAAGAAACTCTGGGTGATAATGTCTGCCTTCCTGCAAACAGATATACTTCTGGCTAGCTATTTCCATGGGGGTAGAAGCAGTCCTTCCCCTGAGACAAGGGCTGCACATGAACCACGTGACCTTGAAAAAAGAAAAAAAAGAGCACTGAATGCAGAGTCCAGGAACCATAATTTGAATAGTAGCTCTGCTGCCTATTATCTCTATGACTTTGGACAAGTCACTTAACCTGTATAGACCTCAATTTTCTCATCTATATAGTGAAGCAGCTGTACTAGATTATCAATGTGGTCCCTAACAGATTGAAATCTCTGGTAGCAACCCTCTCTTAAAAACTTCATTAGAGTAAGGAGCTTGTCCTAATCATCTTTCTCTCCTAGTACCTAACATAGTATTTCCACATCAGAGGCATTAAACTCTGGAGCAAGTAACTGGCCAGATTCCTAGTGGGTCTGAACCAGAGTAAAATGTAATTGGGAAATGTTTAGCAAAAATAAATTAAAATATAATACAACATAGATAATATTAATTTGTGTTTTTCTAAGTCAGTACGTGGACATTTTTCTATTTGAGTTTAACGCCACTGTTCCCTGTTATAAAGGCTTGATAAATGGCCAGCGAATGAATGGACAGCTAAGTGTACAGTGGATAGCGCACTGGACCAGGACTCAGGAAGATCTGGCTTCAGATCTGGCCTCAGACACTTACTAGCTGTGTGACCCTGGGCAAGTCACTTAACTCTATTCGCCTCAGTTTCCTCATACATAAAATGAGCTGGAGAAGGAAATGGCAAACCACTCTAGTATCTTTGCCAAGAAAATCCCAAAAGGGGTCAGTCACAAAGAGTCAGAATAGACTGAACAACAACAAAGCGAATGAATGAATGCATTAAAATAGCAGTTCTTGAATGTTTTAGTCTCAGGACATGTTTACATTTTTAAAATTTATTGAGGACCCCCTCCCCAAAAGCTTTTGCTTGTGTGAGTCATGTCTATCAATATTTGCCATATTGAACATTCAAACATTTATTATTATTATGAAAATAGTTTTGATCTTGTGGGCCCCCTGAAAGGGTCTAGGGGACCACACTTAGAAAACCCCCAAATTAGAGATATCCACAAGTAGAATAGCATCATAACACAGACTTTACATAATAACTTTATTATATATTTAAAAAGATAGCAAGTTGTACATAGTAAATGTATGGTTTCATGTGCAATCATCTTTTTTTAATTATACTATGTTACAGAAATGCTTGCTTTAGTCTATAAATTAAAAAAAAATATGAGAAGTTTGGAATGCTAAAGTCTCAGCCAAGGAAAAAAGGAATCTCCCTTATCTGCCACTTATGTTGTCAGAGAGGGAAATCCAAAGGACATGAGTTTTGGGGCAAAGATCACAGCCTCAGTATCATGGAGAAGGAGGAGGGCCTTGTAACTGAGACACATAGCTCGCAATTCAGCCTTTTTGTATTTCCTAGAGCAAAGACTTGGATATGGGGTTTGGTTACCAAATCACTAGTCATAGTCTGAGTTTATGGCTCATGCTTCTAAGATGAGAAAGGTCATGATGGGGTGTGTGGATGTAGTGGTAAATATTTAACAACAAGCTCTCCCCAAAAAGACAAAATAAAAATGTATGTAGGATGCACTTTTTAGTTCAATCTGCACTATTTTCATTTTCCCCATTACTGAATCTAAATAATCATCCTAACAATAAAGGATGATTTGTAGCCAATTTCAGCATTACAAATGATCGTGTGTAAAAGCCAGTCAGAGCTGGCTGCAACACACCCTGGCTGGGAGTCCCAGCAGATCCGACAAACCCAAAATGCAGCACAGGTAGGGAACAGAGAGAAAGAGAAACAAGCAAGTTTGATTCAGGGAAGATGCTCGCACTGCAGAGGGGCAGTCAAGGAGGTGGGACACGGGTGGCAGAGTCCGCTGGGGTCCTGGATGGAGTTAGGCACCCAACGTGGGTGAAGTGGGGTAGGTTTCGATAGGTGTCTGGGTCAAGCAGGACCAAATGTTAGGGGCAGGGGCCAGGGATCAGGAGAGCCCAAACCTGGGAGGGGGGGGGCGGGGTCAAGGTTTTCAAAACTAGTGCTGACTCATGCTGGGGGGAATCAGAGGAAATTGGTGGCTAGCTGATATTCAAACTCCCCCAACGGGAAAGGAGATTTTGGACTTTTACTTCTGTTAAGTGGCACAGTATCCGCTAGAGTACAAGCCTTGGAGTCAGGAAGATCTGAGTTCAAATACAGTCTCAGACACTGACTAGCTCTGTGACCCTGAGCAAGTCACTCAACCCTGTTTGCTTCAGTTTCTTCATCTGTAAAATGAGCTAGAGAAGGAAACGGCAAACGTCACTAGCTATCTACCAAGAAAACTCCAAATAGGGTCACAAAAAGTCGAAAATAACTGAACAGCAACAACAGCGAGTGATTAATGACTTGAAGTTAACCTGGAAAGAAGTCTGTAGTGGGATCCTGCTCTTGGACTTCGGAAAGAGAACTCTAATGGGGTGATGCACCTCATCCAGTTCTCTGCCTCTGGCTTGGGTCTGCTCAACAGCTTTAAGGATCGATCAATACACTTTTGTTAAGCACCTCCTACGTGTCAGACACTGTGCTAAGCACTGGGGATAGGAAATGAGGCAAAAGACGGTCCCTGACCTCAAGGAGCTTACCATCTAATGGGACAAACAAATATATACAAAGTAAGCTATAAATAAGATGCATAGGAAGTCATTAACAAAGGGAAGACACTAGAATTAAGAGGGCTTGGGGAAGGCTTCCAGTAAGAGAAGGGATTTTAATTGGGACTTAAAGAAAGCTAGGGATGACCTGAAGACAGAGGTGGAATGTTTATTAACTTTTCAAATGACTCAAGGCCAGATCTTACTAATATGTTGGATTACAGAACTGGGAAAGCATCTCTCCTCTATAATCCTCTCTTTTTACAGCTGCTCAGGCATTCATTCTAATGTATAAAATCTTGCTTGCATGACTCCTATTCAAAAGGTATCAGCTCCTCTTTGCCAACTGAATAAAATTGAGAATAAAATAAATTTGAGGATAAAACCTCACTGAGGGTCAGGACTGTTGTTTTGTCTTCATATTCACAGATTCCTGCAAGGAAGTTAATTAAGAAAAGAACACAAGGATAGGGCCTTCCCATGACGCTAGGGTGACCTTGCTCAAATCCACAAATAGGGGCTTTGTGACATAACAAGGTCTTCTAACCATTTCATGGAGAAAACCCCCAAAAGGGGGGGGAAGAATTCAGTGGCTTGACTACAGGTTTCATTCTAAGACCAAATGAGAAGATCCCAAAGAATGAGAGAATGAAACTGTGAGTCTGATGAGGGGGTGCAGAAAGGGGGAGATTGCCTCTGAAACCTGCAGGTTGTTGTACGCAGTCTGCTTTCACTCAGCCCTAGAAAATCACGAGAAAAGGAAGTTGCTAAGGCCAGAAATATTGATGTAACAGAGCTGACAACACCTCTTAACGTGCCCCTCCCACAGTGAGAGTGAAAAGCCCTTTGAATCCTGGGAAATAACAGCATTTATTTGGAATTCTTGTGGAATCAAGGTCTTACGTGATTTTCTGGTTTTTATTATGAACTTGGCAAGTATCAAAAAACAAGGATTTCCATAGATAGTGAGTTAATAAATGTACAAGTGCCTACTACATGCCAGGCATAATGCTAAGCACTGGGGTTACAAAAAGACACAAAAGACAGTCCCTGCCCTCAAGGAGCTCACAATCTAATGGGAGGAGACAGTATATAAAAAGAAGCTCAAAGGGGGAAGGGAGTGGTAGAACCTGTCCGGGTAGAAAATGACGGGATGCCTCTGTTACATGAAGAATCTGGGAGGGAGTCACTCCTGTTCACCTTCCACCCCTCTCTAATCAGAAGGAGGGAAAGCCCCCCGGGGCAAGGGGTACCGCAGATGTGCAAATTTCAGGGTTAATGTCATCTTGTAGTATAGTGAGATTCTGAAGAGGATTGATAAAGACCAGGACAATATGTCAGAGTAGGAAATGAGGAGAGAATATATTCAGAGAATAAGAAAGAGAAGACTGTGTAAAAAAAACGTACTGTGAACTGTTCTACCTACCTAGTTGTTTTTTTTTGAAGAAATATGTATCAATGGATTCTTACATCTTTATAAAATATGTGTGTATATAGTATATGTAAACATATATAACATAAATTATATATATTTATACATACATAAAACAAAATTGTTCCACTTGTGTTTCCATCTATGTTTTTTTTCTTCTGTGCATTTTTAAAAAGAGGTTTTATTGCAGCTGATTTTTTTGTATGTCTATCACTGCGTAGTAACCCATCACTACCTCCTCCAAATAGATTCGTTGCTGTGGTTCAGTCATTTTCTTTGTGACCCCATTTGGGGTCTACTTGTTTCTTGGCAAAGATACTGGAGCAATCTGCCATTTCCTTCTCCAGTTCATTTTACAGATGAAGAAACTGAGGCAAACAGGGTAAAGTGACTTGCCCAGGGTCATGCAGCTAGTAAGTGTAATATTCTCCCTCATAATAAATATGTATAGACTTTGACTTATTTTCCATGTCCATTCAATCTATTGATTGTTAGTAAACTAACAACAAGCATTTATTAAATACCTACTATGTGCCTACTAAGAGCCAAAAACACAAAGAATGAAAGAATCCTTACTCTCAAGGACCCAAGGCAGCTGACCCACAACAGGTCACCACCAAATTAAATGGTATAGAAAGAAAAGAAAAACATAGTTATGAGGAAGGCAGCAAATTGCTAATCTCTAGAAATGTATGGACACTTTAAATTGCTAACATCCTAAGGAATCTCTCAACAACCAGTATATAAAGACAAAAAGGAGAGAATACTTGCTAAGGAGCTTGGATTTTATCAGAGGAGACAGCATGTAGGAATATAAATACAAATCTGCATGACATAAATGCGAAATAAATACCAAGTAATCTTGCCAGTCAAAGGCACTCAAAGCTAAAAGGGTCTGAATGAAAGGTGGCACAGCAGAGTAATAGTATCATAAGGGATACTGAACATATCCCAATAGGGAAAGAAAGGGACAGAAAAGTAGATCTAGAAAGCGTTGACACACAAAGGATTGTACGCCCCAGGGTACAATGGTGCATGCTGGCAACCAGGACATGACAAGGTTGATTCTATTAGTGAGTGGAGAAATGACTAACGAATCGAGAATGAAAACATCAGAGGGCCAAGATGGAAAGAGGCTCCCTTCAAGGGAAACATGAAAAAACTAACCTCAAAAGAAACAAAAGACCAGGCCTGAGAGAAAATAACATACAATTTCTGGCTGAGGGTAGAGCCAGGCCTAGGCTATACAGAACTTGATCCCCAAATCAGAGATGGATGGGAATCTGCTTATTTGCCTTCTTTGCTGGGAGTCAGTGATTACATGATACATATGGCATTGAACCTACAAAGCAGGTCAGTAACAAAGGGCGGAAGGCTTTTCTTTGAGAAGACTTAGTACGCCCAGACTTCTGACTTCCTGGCACAAACCATCTGCAAATGAAGTCTTCATAAATTTAGACACAATTTCTTTCTGAGCAGCCCATGTACTGCAGGGCTATGCACAGATGGATACAGTCCCTTCTGATGAGTACCTGCTTTTTTCATAATTAGCAAAGAATAGGACAGTCTTTCTGACATTTTTCTTAGAAGCTCCCCAAGTTTTAAATCCTTCCACCACTGACAATTCTGAGAGTCTTCTGGGTCGAACTCATGAAAGTAAAACGTGGAATGTTGAGTTCAGAGAACAGCAATCAGATGCTGGGGCTCAAATGTAGGTGCATGAAAGGCAATAATGTGAAATAAAATCTGGAAAGGCAGACTGAAGCTAGAGAGTAAAGGGTTTAAAATGTGGCTAAGGAATTTATATTTTGTCCTAGTGACACTTCAGAATCACTGAATATTCTTAATCAGGAGAGAAACAGAGAAATAGCTAAGATTTGTATGGCACTTAACATATTCTATCTCATTTGATCCTTACAACAACCCTGTGAGGTAGTAGTAGTAGTAGTAGTAGTAGTAGTAGTAGTAGTAGTAGTAGTAGTAGTAGTAGTAGTAGTAGTAGTAGAAGTAGTAGTGGTGGTAGTAGTAGTAGTAGTAGTAGTACCCTGTGAGGTAGTAGTAGTAGCAGTAGTAGCAGTAGTAGTAGTAGTAGTAGTAGTGGTGGTGGTGGTGGTGGTGGTGGTGGTAGTAGTAGTAGCAGTAGTAGTAGTAGTAGTAGTAGTTAATACCTAGTGCTTATATAACACCTCCTATGTACCAGGCACTGTGCTAAGTACTTTTACAAATAATATCTCATTTGATCTTTATAACCTTGGGAGGTAAATGATGTCATTATTTCCATGTTACAGATGAGAAAACTGAGGCAGAGGTTGCCTAGGGTCACACAGCTAGGAAAAGTCTGAGCTCTGGACTTGTAGTTAGAACAGACCTGAGTTCAAATCTCGAGATTTGAACTCAGGTCTGTTCTAACTACAAGTCCAGAGCTCATTTAACTGTACCACCTATTTAACAGGGTCAGAGCTTGAGAAAGACTATCTTGGCAACTGCCACTCTTTCCACGTGACTAGCCCACCTCTTTTTCCCAATATATATTTCCTGGATGACATAATTTAAAACACAAGGTGTAACACCTGAATCCAAGTACACTATAATTATGACTGGAGAATTTATTTGAGAACTTCATATCAATGGAGACAATTGGGAACTCTCTGAGGTGTCACAAAATTAGAGATGGGAATCATTTCCCTAAACTGTATACCCGAAGACTTAACAGCTTCCCAGTAGTAGTGCCCTTCCCCTGGCTTCCAAAGGTTAGGAGTACCCTATTTACTTGATAGGACATTGACCCAGAGTACTGACTTCCTCATAACATGACCTCCTTTTTCCTGTTCCTTTAAAAAACATTATCTCAGAGCTGTGGGCTACTTCCTTCCCCTACGTGCCTGGTGACCTTCCGATGTCTCAGAGGTCTTGGCTACTCTCAGTTTTTCCAGACTCCACCCCTACATTTCCATACCACCAACCTTTCACTGTCTTTCTCTTTGGTGTTCTCCTGGGTCCTCAGAATTCCACAGTTTGCTTCCCACTTTGGGCCCTTTTCTTTTTTTGTAGCTCTCTATGGCAGGCAACATTAAAGGCCACTCATTTTTTTCTAAATTTAAGAGCAGGTTGAGTTATTTTCCCTCTCTAATTGTCCTGTGCAAGGTAACAGTTGATCGATGCTTATGATAATCAAAAGGTCTATCCCATTTGAGGAATCAGGTTGGATATTCTGATACTTTCTTAACAGACATATTGAGGTATATAAGCAAATTCCCAGAACTGTCTGTGAAAATCAGGAGAGGGGTAGGAAAAAAAGCTCCTTAAAAATGAATGAGGAGGTTCATACCATGTGGGAGGAAGGTAGATAAAAAGAAAAATGAGCCCCTGTTTATTCCAAGCAGACAACCCTACCTTACCAAGAAATGTCTTCTATCCTCAAACCTTAAATAGGATAAAAAGACCATAAATCATACAGGTGGAGCTAGAAGGGACTTCAGAGACTATCTAATCCAGCTCCCTACCTCTTTATTTCTACAGATGAGGAAACTGAGGCCAGAGAAGTGAAATGACTCAAACACTACCCTCCTACCTGAGTATAGGGATCAGGATATTTTGCATCATCAAGTAGACTGAAAGAAGTGAGAATAAAAACAACAACAATAACAACAGTAAGTGTAAATGTAACCCTTGTCTCAACAACTTCTCCAATAGAAGCTCTGGTTGCCACTACAACAGCTTTAAAAGCCAAATGGAATGTTGGGGCTGAGAAGAAAGAGATAAAGAAAGTGAGGAGGAAAAATCTTTCTTGTGGAAATTGTCTTAACTTTTATTTTATGAAGAACCATGATAAAAAAAAAAGAATTTTATGAAGAATGAGTCTGGAGAGAGAATATTAAGGTGATGGCTTCAGAAAAGCTGAAGAGATTGGGTTTTTGTTGTGTGTTTGTTTTCTCCTAGGGCTGGACATTAGCAGGAAAAGACAGAGGAAGGATCTCTCTTTATGAAACTACTGGTCCCTTTATATTGTAAAGAGGACAAAGAGGGTTCATGCAAAGAAATTGTATCTGGTACCTTCAACGAATTAAATGATGTGGGTTTATGTTTTCTGAAGTGATGTCATCTGCAGTCATGATTATGATGTGTGGTAACTCTGCTTGTGATCTTTCTTAAATAAAAAAAGATATTGTCAATAATTGTTTATGCCTCTGTTATTGATTTGATTGGTAATACATTATATACACAGTGACTTTAATATTTATTTAGTTCTAGGAGATTAGAGGTGTGTGTGTGTGTGCGTGTGTGTGTAAAGACAGAGATGTGAATAATCTTATGGGAAACGAGGTTTCTCTACTTTATTAAATAAATAATATTTAGTGAATCAGGATGAGAGCTCTGAGCTTAATTGATTAACGGAGAGGGATGCTAAAATTTTAGTAGTTTAATGAACAAATAACCAAACAATACCCTGGATTGACCTAGAACCTGAGTTGAAAAGATTAAATATGGGAAAAAGTCAAGGCGAAGTCTGAGGGGTGACCTACAAGTGAGAATAGCTGATCTCAGACTCTTTATTATCCTGCCACAGATGTATAAGACATTAAGGATGAAATTATTTCAATAAAATGTAGATTGGAGATGGATGAGACTAACAAAGCTCAAGCCAACAGTTTTCATGTCTATGACTAAGGCCATCACATGCCAAGCTTAACATCTTACTGAGATGACAGTTTCAATGTTCATGTTACAACAAATTAAATTATAGAATTTATTCATCATCAACAATGAGCCAAGCTTCCCCATACTGAGATGAGATGAAAATCCTGAGCCTAAACTAATGGCCACACCTTTATTAAGGGGCAGAAAGCTCCTGGATTCAAATCACTTTCCAATAGTAAATGCAACCAATATGTCAGCATTCTTTGAAGGTAAATCTCATAAAGAGAGTCTTTCTTAGAACTGTCTTTCTTACAGACTTTAGCAAATAAGTTCTGTGACTTAAAGGATAGCCAGGTGGCACAGTGGATGGAGTCCTGAAATGAAGACATCATTCTGAGTTCTAATCTGGCCTCAGACACTTACTATCTGTATGACCCTGAGCAAGTCCCTTCACCTTGTTTGCCTCAGTTTCCTCATCTGTAAAATGAGCTGGAGAAGGAAATGGCCAACCACTCCAGTATCTTTGCCAAGAAAACCCTAAAAGGAGATCATAAAGAGTCAGATATGACTGGAACTACTAAACGACAACAAACTTAAGGAATCCTTTCTTTTTGATTGTCTCCAGGACCAAACCAATCCACTAAGGCTGGCTTATGACTATACCGGAAAAAGCACTAAAGACTGAGGAAAGGACATTAAAAAATTCAATGGAATCCTCCTGATGACCTTGAAAAAGCTAGAAAACAAAACAAGCAGAGGAAGGAGGATATATTTAAAAGATATTGGAAACTGGAACATTTGGAATATTTCTGAGACAAGGCCATGGCCCCAGAATGGAAGGGCTGAGAGCTTCAGGGTTCTTCTGTTTCTTTTGTAGCATATAGAAGCAAAGGGGGGAGTGATGTATCGTCTACCCCAAACCCAAGGTCTCACTCCTACACGTTTCCATGTTTTTACTAAGTGAGTATTTCTTTGTTGATTGAGTTTAATCACAAAACATAGAGGCACGAAAATATAGTGCTCCCAGGAATTGTTAGACAGCAAATGAATCTTACTGCAAAATACACACAAATGTCAGCTACCTGGTCAGATAATGTTCACTCTACCAGTTTCTTTGTTACGAAGAAGATTTTGGTTTGGGAGTGGGAATGAGGACAGAGGAGAAACAAGAGAGTACGTCCAGACTTCACCCAGAATACAAAAGTAAATATAACTTATTAAAAATTTTAAGATAAAGTCAATTAATTAAATGCACATGTAATTATAATGGAGACTTCAAAGTCAGAATGCAGCCCACTGCCTTCTAAAGAAGCTTATTAAGGTACCATGGGATGTTTGCAGGTGGTGTTTGGTTTCAGGAGCTTATGAAAAATTACCAGGGTGCTGTTTCTTAGTTTTTGTCAGGACATAATTGATCAAGGAAATTTCCAGATCAATGTGACAAGCTTATAAGGTAGTGAGGCTTTGTATGGGACTTTACATGTTCATTATATGGCTATGACCTTTGATGCCTCCAGGAGGCTGTTTCACTGATGAGAGCCATGAATCGGTTGGCTCCCATTGCCATGGGACAAATTGCTTTGAAAGGAAATCCCCCTTATCCAAGGTCCCCTTAGCACAGAGTTGTGACTTGCCCCAGCCCCTGCACCGTGCTGCTAATGGTTGCATTGGAGCAGAAGCACCCTGCAAACTGTGTAAGGTCAACCCACGTGCCTCCATAGGAAAATTCCTAGACACTAAACACTGCCTGATCATTCTACCCCTATTTAAGTCCAAGACATGGATAGCAGTTAAGGCAATGGTAGAATATCAAGAGTCACTGGAAGGGTACAAAGCTGAGTCAGATGTGGAGCAGAGCCACCCATGTGGCTTGACAGAGGAGTTCCTGGAAAATGGCATCCCTGAACCCCAGCCTCTTAGAGGCGATGGGATTTTGGGGGCAGGGCTAACTTTGAGGAGTTGCTTCTTGGGCAGCTCCAAGTTTGTGAATTTGTAAACCCAGACTTCATCTGAGAGAAGGGGAATTTCCTTAACAATATGCCTCTTAAGAAAGAAAAGGATCATGAATGTGGCTCCCAGTGCTAGGGACCAAAGTCCCTAGCAAACAGAAAGGATACCTACAATAATCATACAACAATGAGCAAAGAATTTAGAGCTTACTTTCTGCTATTAGCACAAGTTATTGGGACATTGTGAGTCCAATGATACTGTTCCTAGGTATCAACCCCAAGTGCATTTCCTTTCTAGGGAGGGCTAAGCCCTCCGAGAGAAACACTAAGTGGTTGCGTCTGTCTCTGTGTGCACCCACTAGAATGCTGGGAGATTATCTATCTAGTAGCCCCAAGTTTGGCACCCTTATGAGAGGAATCCAAACTACAGGATGGCATGTCTAGAAAACTGTGAGATTCTAAAAGTAGGAATCCTTACGAAAATCAATCAATCAATCAATTAAATACCTACTACATGCCAGGCACTGCCCACTACCATATCCCTCCTGAACTCTATGCCTTTCTTTTCACAGCCTGTTACTGCATTAGCATTTTTTGGTTGAAAAAGTGAAAAATGTTCCTCCTATTAAGGAACTCATATTCTAATAGAGAAGATAGCACGCATATAAGTAGGTACTGTCACAATTAGAGTTTAACAAAAGGGTAAACTGAGGCAGATCTCTGCGCAAGATAACTTTTATTAGCAGGGGCATGCTACATGTAAATAAAAGGGCCAATGGCTTGCCTCCTTTATGGCAAAGACCCAGAGCAAGAGGACAGTTCCCCTTATATAGGTTTTGGGGAGTATAGAACAAAAAATGGGACAGGATAGATGACATCCTGGGATTGGGGCAACATGACTGGTTATAGAGCTAAGGCAGAGGGAATGACATGATTAGTTGGAAGCTTGATAATGAAGGCTAGCAATGACCCCCCCGCTTTCTCTCACAAAACTAAGAAGTCCTCATTGTTTGAATCCAGGTGCAAGATTGTGGGCTAGACATTTTTGAAGGAGATAGCTTGGTGGAGTAAAGGTATCAGTCCTGACTCCCTTGCTTTCACACACATCCCCCAAAGTTAGTAAAATTCCTTGAGGCAAGAATAGATCAGTGATTAGCAGGAGGGCTGGATTTCTAAAATTAACCTATTACAGGCTAGCTGAATTCTGAACTAAGCTCAGAGACAAAAAACCATGACTTAAGCAATTACAGGGCAAAATCAATTATAGGACAAAATCAATTACCTGCAAATAGTATCAATAAGAAAATGATACAGGATCTGTCAATCTTCTCAGTATATAAAAAATAAGTATAAGGTAGGTGTCGGTCATTTTAGCAGAGAGAGTATTAGTTTCTGGGGAAGCTAGGAAATGCTCCTTTAGAAAATGGTTCTTGATGTGAACTGAGCCAATCATTCTGGAGAGCAATTTGGAACTATGCCTAAAGGGCTATAAAACTGTGCATGCCTCTGATACTACTGCTAGGTCTATATCCCAAAGAGATCCCCCAAAAAGGGAAAGGACCTATTTGTACAAAAAACATGTTTATAGCAGCTCTTTTTGTGGAGGCAAAGAATTGGAAATGGAGGGGATGCCCATCAATTGGGGAATGGCTGAATAGGCTGTGGTATACGATTGTGATGGAATACTATTGTGCTATAAGAAATGACAAGCAGGATGATATCAGAAAAACTTGGAAAGACTTACATGAACTGATGCAAAGTGAAGTGAACAGAACCAGGAGAATATTGTACATAGTAATAGTAATATTGTATGATGAAGAATTGTGAATGACTTAGCTATTTTCAGGAATACAATGATCTAAGACAATCCCAAAGGACTAATGATGAAGCATACTATCTGCTTCCAGAGAAAGAATTGATATTGTTTGAATACAGGCTGAAGCATGCCATTGTTTCATTGTCATTTTTTTCCTTTTATTTGAGTCTTCTTGCACAAAATGACTAATATGGAAATGTTTTACATGATTGCACACGTATAACTTATATCTGATTGCTTCCCATCTCAGGGAAGGGGAAGAAAAGGGAGAAAGGGAGATAGGGATAGAATTTGGAACTCGAAACATTTTTTAAAAAGTTTAAAAAATGTTGTAACATAATTAGGTAAAAAAAAATTTAAAATTTAAAAAAAAAAGATGGTGCTTGAGCAGAATCTTGAAGGAAGTTAAGGATTTTAAGCAGCAAAAATGAGGAGGGAAAGTATTTCAGGGGGCAGCTAGCTGGCGCAGTAGATACAGCACCAACCCTGGAATCAGGAGGACCTGGGTTCAAATCTGGTCTCAGACACATAACACTCACTAGCTGTGTGACTCTGGGCAAATCACTTAACCCCAATTGCCTCACCAAGAAAGAAAAAAGAAAAGAAAAGAAAGAAAGAAAAGAAAAGAAAAGAAAAGAAAAGAAAAGAAAAGAAAAGAAAGGAAAAGAAAGGAAAAGAAAGGAAAAGAAAGGAAAGGAAAGGAAAGGAAAGGAAAGGAAAGGAAAGGAAAGGAAAGGAAAAGAAAGGAAAAGAAAAGAAAAGAAAAGAAAAGAAAAGAAAAGAAAAGAAAAGAAAAGAAAAGAAAAGAAAAGAAAAGAAAAGAAAAGAAAAGAAAAGAAAAGAAAAGAAAAGAAAAGAAAAGAAAAGAAAAGAAAGAAAGTGTTTCAGGCCTAGGGGAACAGCCAACCTTTGAAAAGGCATGGAGTTAGGCCCTGGAATGTTGTGTGTGAGGAATATCTAGGAGGCCAGTAAAACTGAATTATAGAGTTGGGGGAGGACCTGGGCATTACTCGGGATGAAAAGGCATAGATAGATTGTGATCTGCATTGTGGTGGCTGTGCTCACATTAATGAGATCCCAGATCCAGCTAAGTATTTTTGGTTACATATGCATGTGTATATCTATGTAACATCAACATTTTATTACCTGATGAAGGCATACTAAGGTTTTTTGAGAACAGACTTACCTCAGAGATATTCATTTCCAGACTATAGCAATAAAATGAATAATGCAATAAAGTAAGTCACATGAATTTTTTGGTTTCCCAGTACATATAAAAATTATGTTTACACTATACTGTAGCCTATTAAGTGTGTGATAGTATTATGTCTAAAAGTGCATGTACCTTAATTTAAAAATACCTTATTGCTAAAAATGCTAACCATCAGCTGAGCCTTCAGTGAGCTGTAAAATTTTTGCTGGTGGAGGATCTTGCCTCAATATTGATGGCTGCTGACCGATCAGGGTGGTAGTTGGTGAGGGTTGGGGTGGCTGTGGTAATTTCTTAAGATCAGACAACAATGAAGTTTTCTTCATCCACTGACTCTTCCTTTCTCTTGAACACTTAGAGGCCATTGTAGGCTTATTATTTGGCCTAATTTCTTTATTGTTATATCACAAGTAATAGGGAGGCCCAGGGAGAGGAAAGAGATTGGGGAAGCATTAGTCAGTAGAGCAGTCAGAACACATACAACATTCATCAATTAAATTTACCCCAAAGCAATTACAATAATAACATCAAAGATCAATGATCACCTTAAGAGATATAATAATTAAAAATCTGAAATATTGAGATAATTACCAAAGTGTGACACAGAGACATGATGTGAGCACATAATGTTGGGAAAATGCACGAATACCAGTCCATTCTATGCTGAGCTACAGTATTGTCCTGCTCCTACCCCCAGCCCTCATTTTTCCTGAAAATAAAAACAAATAAAATTACTAGGTGGGAACCTAAAAAAAATGGCACTAACAGATTTGCTTGAGGCAGGATTGCCACAGACTTTTGATTGGTCACAGTATCTGTGACATGCAAAAAAGCAAAATGCAATAAAATGCCTGTGTATATGTGTATGTGTGTGTATGTGTGTGTACACACACATACACACATTTATATATATATGTATATATATATATAAATCTGTCTATATCTATATGTATGTATCTGTGTGTGTGTGTGTGTGTGTGTGTGTGTGTGTGTGTGTGTGTGTGTATAGATTGACCTCAAAAATATATGAAAACTCTAGGAATGTAGCATTAAACTAGAAATTCAAAAGAGTTGGGTTTTATTCCTGGATCAACTACTTATGGCCCTAGTGATATCGACATCCAATTTGTTCATGTCTCAGGCTTCTGACTTGGAAACAAAGATACTGGTTACTCAACTACTTCACACAAATCTTAGAAGAATTAATCTGCATGTGTCCGGGTGTTTAAATTCCTTGGAAGCCAAGCAGCTATTGTGTATGAATACATAGTAAATGGATACAGTTATTGGTCTTAGGGGTGATGAATCACTGGGTCATTTAAGTTCATTGTTTACTTCTTCTTTTACCATTGACAAAAAAGGGTGACACCGTTTCTTGTCCTCCTGACTTTCCCATATTCTAGCTAAGGGTATTGTTTAACTGGCTATTGGATAGTGAAGTCCAACTTTGTTTAGTTTTGTCCCAAGAATATTGGCAAGTACTGAAGAGGGAGATTATGCAAAATAACTGTGTTCAGAATTACAACTGTGAAAAAGACTTGTGTCTGGAAAGAAATATCTTTTAGAATATCAAGAAAGACCTGCTTTAAACCGAGGGGTGATTGAATTGGACCAGAATGTGTCTTGGTTATTCATCTCAGCTCTAAAAGACTACTAAAGGAAGTCAAGGAAATTGTGATGCCTTCCAGAAGTCCAAACCACTTTTGCATGGGTGTGGAGTTCCAGGCTAATCTGGAGTCCCCATAGAGCACGATCCCTGATCCACATTTGAGTGAGAAGGAATCTTCTGAGCAGGTCCAGGTCTGATCTGGTGTCCCTGCATGGCGTGAAGTTAGATGACAAGTTTTAACTCTATTCTAGTCCAGTGACACCCTTTGGACCAAACTAGATCTAGCCAGACCCTGGAGATCAAGTCAGGTAAGCCAAGGTCAGTCACTTAAGAAAATACCCATTAGGTATAACACAGAATGACAGAACCTCAAAGTTAAAGGGTTAACCAAGAGTTCCTTCAAGTATGTCCTTTATATGTTTTGTAGCATCGAGCCTTTGCCTGAAGACCTCCAGTGAGATGAGCAGCCTATTCCACCTTTGAAGAACCCTAATTATTAGGAAGTTTATTCCTTACATCAAGGTGAAATTATTCTCTCAAGTATCTTCTATCCATTGCTCTAGCTCAGTTTTCCAGGGCCAAACAAAACAATGTAATCCCTCTTCTTCATGAAAGCCTTTCAAGGACTTGAAGACAGTTATCATACCTTCCTTGAGTCTCCTCTTCTAAGGGCTAAGCACCTCCAGTTTCTTTAGCCAGTCTCCATCCAGTGGAGTGTTCAGATTATGCTTCATTTTACCCATGCACATCTTTTCTAAGCTGAACCAAAGGTGATACTTCAGAAGTGGTTTGGTTAGGTCAGAGTGCCAGCACTACCATTACCATCCTTCTGGTCACACACCATCCCTTTCTTAACACAACATATGATTGCTTTGGCATTTTGGGGCTGCCATGTCACACCATTGGCTTCCACTCATTGTGCACTGATATCGCGCAGATCTTTGCCCCATGATTTCAGGAAAGTACACGTGGGTGTGGCTGCTAATCAAACAATTACAGTATTTTAAGGTCCCACCACAGTTGGAGGTTCCTAGGCTACTTTATAAGGAGTCACTGGGCTGAATTGGGGGGAGGAGGGAGAGGGAGAGAGCAGAAGAAGGAAGACCCTTGCTGACATTACAGTTCTCATGGTGATATCACCCCCTCCTCCACCTCCCTGCTAGCGCAAGAATGCACACACTTCATCCTTGTAGCTCCTTTTCTGATTGCTCACTTGTGTTTATCTGTTCTCCTGTGTTTGTATTTCAAAATGTCTACTCAGCTCTGGCCTTTTCATCAAGAATGCTTATTATTGTTGTTCAGTCATTTTTCAATCTGACTCTTTGTGACCCCATTTTGTCTTTTCTTGACAAAGATAATGGAGGGGTTTGCCATTTCCTTCTCCAGCTCATTTTATAGTTGAAGAAACTAAGGCAAACAGGGTTAAGTGACTTGCCCAGAGTCACACAGGTAAGAAGTGTCTAAGACTGGATTTGAACTCAAGAAGATGAGTCTTCCTGACTCTAGGCCTAGCACTCTATCCACCATAGAGTCCCCTGTTTCATTAAATATCAATTTTTCTCCCTGGAGGATTATACTCGTATTTTCTAGGTAAAATTACCCTTAGTTATAAGCCAATTTTGTTTTTGCCTTTCAAAATATCACCTTCCATGCTTTCCATTAATCTTGTGTGATCCTGACTGTGGTTAGTCAGTATTTGAACTCTTTCTGTCTAGTTGCTTATGGTACTTTTTCTTTGACCTAGAAGATCTGGATTTGCAATTATGTATTCCTGGGAGTTTTCATTTGAGGTTGTTAGGACTGGCCTATTGCTAGGCCCCAGCTGATAGAAGTGACACTATGTTTGATTGTCCACTGATTGGCCTGCCTAAGTACTGCAAGTTCCTGCATAGCCCATAATTGTGTTGGTCAGCTACATTTAGGGTTAAGAACTCCAGGCTAACAAACTAACGCCTTAGTAAACTTCATCCAATCCAGGTATATGAGGCTGGCAAACTGTCACAATGCCACTGTGGCTGATATTAGAAATCAAAGTCCAGACCATCCACCAGTTGACTACCCCTGAGGTCGCTTTCCCATTTAGTCCCTTTGAATCTGCCCAGCAACAACAATCAGAAACGAAGGCAGAGACCCAGGAGATCTGGGCCCAAGGTATTTATCCTATGGTATTCCTGAGCCAGTGTTCTTCATGTGTGTATGAGACTGAAAAGCTAGGAAGCCATATGCCATATACTTGCATGCCTATGAGTAATAAATGGCCAGACTCATGATCGTGGGAGGCTTTATGTTTTTCTTCATACCTCCTTACCCATGATTTCTTCAGAGGGGATTTCTTTCAAGAGGTAGCAGGCAAATCTTTTCTATTTTAACTTTGCCTTTGGGTTCTAAGAAATCCAAGCAGTTTTCTGTTATGATTTCTTGAATTATGATGTATAGGTTGCATAGGTTTTTTTTTTTTAACAGTGGCTTTCAAGAGGTCCAATGAGTCTTAAATTATCTCTTTGGCCTTTTTGCCAAGTCAGTTGTTTTTTCAATCTTTTCACCTTTTAAAAAAATAATATATTTCTTATTCTCTTATGGCATCATTAACTTTTGTTTGGTCCACTCCAATTTTCAGGGGTCTGTTACTTGGATATGGTTTATACATCTTATGGTAAGCTCTTAATTCCCTTTCCAAGTCTTTCCTTAATAGCTCTCATTTCTTTTACAGTCCTTCCCTCTATCACTCTCATTTCATTTATAGTACCATTTAAAACTCATTTCTAAAGCTTTTCATTATTTTAATTGATCTTGTGAGCAAGCTGTTATTCTATGAGGCTTTTGCTCATAAATACTTCAGAGTTCTTCTCTTCTGCGTTTCAGTCTTAGGCATCCCTGGCCTCATAATAGCTCTTTAGTTTTCCTTCTAGCCACATGCTCTCTAGTACTGTCATACTCAAATAGAAATGGACCCTTGTAGTCTGCTTATCGACTTGGATCTACATTGCTTTGCTTTTTTATTAATTTTGTTAAACATTTCTCAATTGTATTTTAATCTGATTCTGGAGTTTTGGGGGCTACTTACAACCGCAAGTCTGACATCTCTGCTCTGGATAACCCTCCATTGCTGGCCTCAGTTCTGGAGACTGAATCTATGATTTCAGCCCTTCTGGAAGACTCTTGAGCTATTGTCCTGGGAAAAAGAAATAGATATGTAATCTGCTCTGGGTAGTCCCGTGGGTTCTGGGCACACAGTCGCTATTCCTGACCCTTTTGGGACACCACATGCTGCTGACCTAGGAAAAGAGGTGACTCTGGGATCAGTTTTGGCCATCTAGAACTGTTGGCCTAGGATGGGACCATGGATACAGAGTCCATAATCCTCACACACTCTTGTTTCACAGTTCTTGATCTGGGTGCTTACCTATATTGTGACCTTGGGCTGGAAATCTGAACAATCACAGTTCCTCTTTCAATTTCCCAATCACTAGTTAGTCTAATATTGCCCTTTGTTGTTGGAAGAATTGTGTAGGAAGATGGGCTTCACCATTTTGACTAGTCACTACCGTCATCTAATATTATTTAATTTATCAGAAAGGAGATAGTGTGGTCCTGTGGAAAGACCACCTAGTATAGAATCAAAAGATCTGAATATGGGGCCTAGCTCTGATGTTCATTGGCCATGTGATCCTGAGCAGGTTATCTATTAAACACTACATAAATATAAACTACTTTTATAAGCCATTACACAGAGTAGTTAAGTTTCATTTGGTAGAAGCAAAAGATGGAATTTAGTTAGGAATATGAAGAACTCTAGTGATATAGAGTGCAGCTAAGTGGCACAGTGGATAGACCATTGGGCTTGGAATCAGGAAGATTCCTCTTCATGAATTCAAATCTGGCCTCGGACACTTACTAGCTGAATGAACCTGAGCAAGTCAACCCTGTTTGCCTCAGTTTCCTAATCTGTAAAACAAGCTGGAAAAGAAAATGACAAAGCTCTCCAGTATCCTTGCCCAGAAAACCCCAAATAGGGGCAGCTAGGTGGTGCAGTGGATACAGCACTGGTCCTGAAGTCAGGAGGACCTGAGTTCAAATCTGGATACTTACTAGCTATGTGACCCTGGGCAAGTCACTTAACCTCAATTGCCTAAAAAAATAAAATTAAAAAAAAACCCAAACGAGGTCACAGTCAGACATGACTGAAACGACTGAATAACAAGTCATATAGAAGGCCCTCAGCAACCAGGAGGCAACATAAGACCACTGGAAGCAGAAAGGTACTAAAGGTATCAAAGGGGAAGGTGGAAAATGTCCAGAGACATCTTGCTTAAAATGGACCCTGTTTCTAGACTTAAGAGTTTGAGATGAATAGAAGTCTCACAGATTGTTCTGTATATTTAAAGGCCAAACAGCCAAGTTCTAAGATGGAGAGGAGTCAATTTTGAGTATATATAACATTGGCCTTTAAATTTAATGATGCTACTGATCCAATATTAGCATGCCATATACTTTGAACTGTGTTCCCCAGTAATAGTAATAGACTGGTGAGAATTCCTCTCCTTGTGACCAATGCTATCTAATTATTTACTTGATGTCTGGCCAGGCTTAGGAAATGGAACAGAACTCACTGGCCCACACAGAAATTAAGCCTGGGTACCTGTGGACTTGTACTCAAATTTGTGAGTGTAAATGTAAATAAGTATAGCCAGACAGTTAGATCTCAGATGTCATTCACTTTTGCATTCAACTTGATTGTTATCTGTGAGCGCGGAGGTGGCTAGAAAGACCAATGCAGGTTTTCTACACTGTGTACACACAAACACTTCCTGCGTGTGTGAGCCCAGTTGCTATTTGCAGACCCTATCTCTGTTTGAGAGTTCTGAACCGAGAAGCTAAGTTCAAATAAATAGAGCCAACATGGCAGATTTCAAAGAGGAAATTGCTCAAGCCAAAGATACTGGGGAAACTATTCAATCCCAAATGTGTATTGGATAATAGAAGAGAGTAAACAAAGTCCACGTGCCACCTTTCACTTGGGTGAAAGATCCCACTCACAGCACAACCTGAGCAAACCAAACGGGGCCTTCATCTTCAGTACTGGCCATCAAAAAATGTTAAATTCAGACTTGACCATAGTCACCACCATCCTCATGTAGTCTACCACGAAAATTAGTGTAAGATAATAGGTCTAAGGTATAAAAGAGATCAGCCAGCAGACAACAGAGCATGATAATAAATTTAATAGAAATGAATTTAGTAAGGAAGATTCCCAAATATCTTTCCCTAGACGACTATTTAAAAAGAGGTCTAGAGGGGCAGCTAGGTGGCACAGTGGATAGAGCACCAGCCCTGAAGTCAAGAGGACCCGAGTTCAAATTCAACCTCAGACCACACACTTGACACTTACTAGCTGTGTGACCCTGGGCAAGTCACTTAACCCCAATTGCCTAAAAAATAAAAATAAAAAAATAAAAAGAGGTCTACTCCATATTCTCCTTCAATTAGGACGATTAGGGCACTGTACTTCATCAGGTCAGAGATAGACCTCTCCAGGTCTCTTCTTGCTCTATGACACACAATTTATACCTTTTATATATTTAGAACAGAGGCTAAGATGAATACTTCCTTTATGGGTACCTCTAAAGTTGTCTCAGTCAGCTGCAGAGATAGGCCAGCTGAAGCTTCAAGGTTAAGAAAGCCAGATGACGTTTTGTGAGTATATCACTAGGTGGCGACATTTATTACTAAGTCACTTGAAGTAAGACTCAGAGCAATGAAGCTCTTGCAAAGAATCTCAGAATTAGAAAGCATCTCAAAAACCATCAACTCCAATCTATATCTGACCAAGAATCTCTTTGATCTCTGATAAAAGGGAATTCACTACCCCCTAAAGCAATTATTAGAAAGCTTTTGCCATCAAATATATTATGCTATGTCATATCATGTCATGTCATGCCATGCCATATTATATTATATTGTATTATATTATATTACATTATATTGAATTATATTATATTATATTACATTAAATTATTATTATATTATATTACATTATATTACATTGTTATTCTGTGTTATGTTATGTTATATGTGCATGTATGTATGTGCATATGTACATGCATTGTAACTTTCACCCTTGCTTCTAGGTGTGTCCTCTGGGGCCAAGTAGAGTAGGTCTATGCCACATAACATGCCTTCAAATGCTTAAAGATAGCTGGTTATCATGTCTCCCATACCTCCCTCCCTCCAAGTCCTCTCTTTTCCAGTCTAAATTAAATCCCTAACTCCGTTAATAAGTTATTAAACAGCACAATTTCAAGACCTTTCAGCACCGTAGTCATCCTCTTCCAAGCACTCTGCAACTTATCGATGTTTCCCATAAAACGCGGCCCCCAGAACTAAAACCAGTGTCCCAGATGTCTGACTGGGGCAGAGTACAATCGGACCAGCCCCTCCTGGACCCACCTTTCTTACAGTAGCCTATCATTACAATAAATATATTTTTGGCCGCCATTTGCAATCCACTAAAACTCCCCGATCTTTTCATATAACCCTGCCTCCCCAACTCCCATCTTATATTTCTGAGGCTGATTCTTTTCAAACCAAGTGGCCACTGTTCTAAACTTTCTTTTTTCTTTTTCTTTCTTTCTTTCATTTTTTTTTGTGGGGGAGGCAATTAGGGTTAAGTTACTTGCCCAGGGTCACACAGTTAGTAAGTGTCTGAGGTTGGATTGGGCCAGCGCTGTATCCACCGCTTGTTCTAACCTTTCAAGATTGTTTTGGATCCTGACTGGTAGCCTATGAATTTGCTGTTACTCCCATTTTTATGTCATTTGTAAAGTGAAACAGTATGACATAGTGAAAAGAGTGAGAGATTTGTCGTCAAAGAACCTAGATTTAGATCCTAGCTCTGCCGCTTATTATCAAGGTGACCTTGGGTGAGTCATTTAACTCTCTAGACCTGACTTTTTTGATTTATATATTGACAGAGTTAAACTACAGGTTCTTAATCTGGAAACATGAACTAGCTCATAGATAGATAAATAGAGAGAAATAGAGAAATGATAGATAGATAGATAGATAGATAGATAGATAGATAGATAGATAGATAGATAGATAGATAGATAATTGATAGGTGGGTGATGAGTATATAGACAGATGAGAGGGAGGGGGAGAGATGGTAAGTAGGTAGATAGATAAAAAGATAGATAGATTAATAAAATAGAGATAAAGAGACAGGGAGATGGATAGATAAGGAGATAGACAGCTAGAGAGAAGGTAGATTGATAGACTAGTTCAATATACTTGATTTCCTTTGTAATCCTATATGTTTTGTTTTCTGCATTTAAAAATATTCTTCTGAAAAGGGTCCAGAAAAATCTTTGAGGTCAGATCCCTGAGGTCTTTTTCAGCTCTGAAGCTTTGATCCTATTCCTTTCTATTAACATTAATAAAAAAATATTAAATTTTGGCACAGGACCAAACACAGATCACTGAGATAATCTGCTAGATCTACCTTCTCCTCCCAAGATGGAATGGAAATATCAGTGACTACTCTCTGGATCTAACTATTCCCCCAATTCTGAATCCACTTAACTTAATCATCATCGAGTCCACATCTCTCCATCTGATCCACAAGAATACCACGAGACCTTTGTTGTGTTTACTTGTTTCAATCATCTTTGTGACCCCATTTGGGGGTTTCTTAGCAAAGATCCTGGAGTGGTTTGCCATTTCCTTCTCCAGCTCATTTTACAGATGAGGAAACAGAGGTAAACAGGCTTAAGTGATTTGCCCAGGGTCCAGCACTCCACCCACTGTGCTAACTGCCCTTGAGACTTTCATAAATGCTTTCTTAAAATCTAAGTAAACTAAATCAAGAGAATTCCCCTGATCTACCCATGTAGTGACCTTTAGCATTCTGTTGCTTCCTCTTTCTTATCTCTGACATCCAAACTAATGAAATATCTCCCAAACCTTTCTGGTGCAGTGTTTTCATGGGGTTTCAGCAACTCACAGCAAATACTCTCCTTTCCACCCCCACTCCCAAAAGCCGATCTATAATCAGCCTCATTTAATCCCTATTAGCCCGAAGTAATATGATCTCCACACGCTGCAGGGCACTCTGTTTTCTCACCATCGTGGCATGTCCGAGCAGCAGCTTCCGCTGAGCTGGGATTACTGATTTTTCACCCAGAGAGCACTTTCCTACATTTAAATGAATTGAAAACAGAAGGGTATGTGTGCACAAATACCCCCCAAAAGACAGTGTGATTGAATTTGACAGAACCTTTGACATTTTAAACCTTCAGTGCCTATGTGGCAGTGGTACTAAGAGGTAGACTGGGTTTCAATTATTAACTAACAGGATTTTCCCCTCCTCCCGCTGGACCTTTGGACTTGACTCATGATGGACAAGAAACATGAGATAACATATTAGTTTTAGCCTGAAAGTTTTCAAATGAATAACATTGTTCTTATGGACTGCATGATTCCCCTGCTCCTTCTCATCAAGCCTGAATTCATTCATGTACTTCGGGTAATGACCTCAGTGCTGATGATGACGCACCTCTCAAATAGCTGTATTATTCAAAGCTATCTGCTACTTTTCACATCTGTGTATTAGTAAAAATAATAACAGTAATTATATATAACAGTATTTATATAATAATAAAAAATGTCAATCAAACATTTATTTAGTTGGGGGGTTTTTTGGCTAGGCAATGGGGTTAAGTGACTTGCCCAGGGTCACACAGCTCAATCAAACATTTATTAAACACCTACTATGTGTCAGCACTGTGCGAAGTGCTAGAGATACAAAAAAGAGGTAAAAGACAATAATTAGTAATCGTCACATAATAAATAACATCATACAGCATTTTAAGGTTTACAAACTGCTTTATAGATATTTTCACATTTTATCCTGCCAACAACCCTATAAAATAGGTGTTGTTTTACAAATGAGGAAAGTACAGAGATTAAATATTTGCCCAAGCTAGTAAGCATCTGGGGCCAGATTTGAACTCAGGTCTTTCAGCCTCCAGGCCCAATGCTCTATCCACTATGCCCCCAAGCTGCCTCAAGCATATTTATAGATGGATGATGAAAACTACTGAACACAATGTATTTTAGTACTCTGCGAAGGATGGTATTAAGAAAATGACAAGAAGAAGCAGCTAAGCAGTACAATGCATAGAATGATGGGGTTAGAGTCAGGAAGACCCGAGTTCAAATTTAGCCTCTGATTACTTTCTAGCTGTGTGACCCTGTGCAAATCTCTTAACCTCCCTTTGCATCAATTTTCTCAACTATAAAGTAGGGGAAATAATAATAATAATAATAATAATAAGAAGAAGAAGAAGAAGAAGAAGAAGAAGAAGAAGAAGAAAATTAAAAATAATAACACCTGTTGTAAGATAATTTTTGTAAAGTGCCTAACACATAGTAGGTGTTTTTTTTTAAAAGAGGATGGCAAAAACTGAAGTGAGATGTATAGAACCCAGGATTCTAGAATCTAGAATAATTCTACACAGAATATAGAAAACGGACCGACCTCAGGAGTCATCCAGTCCAACCCACAGGAGATCAGGCCTCCCCTGTAAAATAAGTTGTCTCTAATCAGGGGGAAGGGGCTTCAAGACAAATGACTATCTCTCTCTCTCTCTCTCTCTCTCTCTCTCTCTCTCTCTCTCTCTCTCTCTCTCTTTCCCTTCCCCCCCCCCGCCCCACAGCTCATTCTACTTTTAGAGGACTCCAGTTGTAAAAGCTTTTCTTTATCCAGAAACAAAAATTCTTTTTGCGACTAATTCTTGTTTCTGCTCCTTTGGGGAGAACAAGATTAATTTCTCTTCCACATCTTTCAATTATTCAAAAGTCACCAGTCTCTTCACCAGGACGAGCATCCCTGCTTGCTTGAACCCATCCTTGCATGGCGCGCCCTCGTTGTCCCAATCACCCTCTCCTAAATGTATTTCAACTTTTCAACGTCTCTCCAGAAATCCTGCATCCCCAGCTGAACACAATATTCTGGTTTTGAGCTGAGCAAGATGGAGTCGAGGGGAACTATGAAGCCCAGGATAGTCTTCCGTTAGTGCAGCTAATGCACACTAGCTTTTTTTGGTTCCCAGGCCACACCATTGAATCATGTTGATTCACTAAACCCCCCAAGTATTTTTCATGTGAAAAATAGTCTAATCTTCCCCATTCTGGACTTTTTTGCTATTGAGTCTTTGAAATCAAGTTTGGACTTTCCATTTTCCCTGTTAAGTTTTATTCTTTTGAATTTGGAATATCGTTGTAGCTCAGGGATGCTGGCAGGCTGATGAAGTCTATAGGTCCCTTCTCAGAACAATGTTTTAAAATGTACAAAATAAAATACAGTAGGATTACAAAGGAAACCAATTATATTGAAAGAGTTATGGAGACTTTTTTGTGGAACCCAGGTTAAGAACGCCTGTTCTAGACTGATGACACTTTTTGGGATCCCTCTCCTCTGTTCTAATGCATTAAGTATCCCTCCATTAACTCTGAGTCAGCTGCAAATTTGGAAGTGTGTCCTCTGTTCCTTCTGGGAAGTCACTGATTTAAAAAAAAAATGGTGAATAGAACCGGACTGAAGACTGTACTAGAGAATTCCCCAGAGGTGAATATCAATCTATTAATCACTGGTCTCTAGGTCCAGCTGTCCAGTCAGTTATGAATTCATCCAACTACGAAAGAAGAGAGAAATTTGACCTGTTTTGCCTGATCCCTGAAGGCAGAGCTAGGAGTATTCAGAGAATAAAATTTAGACTTGCTACCTTAAAAAGAAAAACAGGAAGGAAAGGGGAGAAGACAGGAGAGGAGAGGGGAGGGGAGGAGAGGAGAGGGGAAGGGAAGGGAGGAGAAGGCAAGGGAGGGGAAAGAAAAGGAAAGGAGGGGAAGGGAGGGGAGGGGGAGAAGGGGAGGAGAGGGGGAGGAGGGGAGGGGAGGGGAGGGGAGGGAGGGAGGGAGGGGAGAGGAGAAAAAGTTTTTCAGCAATTTGAACTACCCAAAAGTAGAACGAAATGAGATCTGGGAATTTTTTTCTAAAGAAATGGGGCTCTTTGGGATCTATTTCTATAAGAAACTTGCATCCCCAACTCTAGTCAGAAGAACCTCAGTAACTAGAATAAAATGCTCAGTGTTTGAATATTTGATGAAAGCACTAACCAAAGTGAACCACACAATGGCCACAGATAATCTGTCTCTTGATTTAAAATGGCCACAGAAAGCAAGTTATCGAGCCAGGGTCTTTTTGCAAGAACATGTGACCTGATCAGAGGAGGCCCAGTTCAGGAAATGCTCTATTAACCAAACCCTGAGTCACATGCAGCCACCCAGGACAGGAAGACAGGAAATCGTGGTGGAGAGGAATGGCCATTAGAATGAAGGAGCACTGTATCAAAACTGGAGATAGCTTTTGTCAAGCTCCGACTGCACTCAGTGCATCAGCCTCAGGCAATCCCACTGACAGATGCTGGGGAGAGCCCAGTGGCTTGACATACATTTCCCAGAGCTACATGAAACATAGCAAACGTATACTTCAAGGGCCTCTGCAAAAAGCTCTCCTGGGGAATGTCCAGAAGGTGCTCCTTCTTCACCAAAGGCTTCACTGCTGCTGCCTAGTCACTTAAAATCCATGAGAATGCCAGGAGGAAAGCATGAAGCAGTCCACTCACGAATGCACATGAAGCGTCCTTTCTTCACCGCAAGGGCAGAGGTGTCGAGGCTAGTGGGAGCTGTGGAGGTGGGGAATGGCGTTTTTTCTGTTTGTTTTTATTTTTCATAAGTAGGTTGCCAACCCATAGTTTTTCATACAGACAAGAACTAGTTGGCACATAGTAAGCATCTGAAAACTGTTGTAACGATGAATCTAGGAAATAGTCTCTCAGCCTTAAGTCTTTCCCTGCCCCAGTCCCACACGGCTGCCAAAATGATTTTTCTTGAGCACAGATCTGACCCATGTCACTCCTCTACTCAACTGCTGTTGCTCCCTTTTACCTCTGGGATAATAAATAAATCCCTTTGTTTAGTTTTTAAAGTCCTTCACCACCAGCCCCAACCTCCATTTCCAGCCTCATTGGACGTTACATGGGCTCCTACACGCTACACTCCAAACAAACTGGCTTTCTCTCTGTTCGTGTGAGAGAAGAAGCTTTGAAGGAGGCCTGGGGTAGTCTGAGTTAGCTTTGCCCTTCATGCTTTGATCTGAGAACCAGCCGTGGGGCTCTTTGGAGCACCAGAATATGAAAGCTATTTTTTGGACTTGGACCTCCTGCTCTTTAGTGCCAATGACTCTCTTTGCTAGTTGCTTTTACTCTCCAGCCTTCTATTTCCTAGGCTCCTTTTAGCTACCCTGGAAGCTGGTGTTATCTGCTGATACTTAAATATGTCTTTATTAAAGATAATGTTTATTTGATCTCTCACCTGGACAATTCCCTCAAGATGTAGTTCAAGGCTTCTACATGAAGCCTTTACTCATCCCTCCCCTACCCCCCCATACACACATGCAGGTGGCCCTATTATTATTTGCAAATACCTTGTATTTAACTGTTGTATTTATTCTATTTATGATTGCTGTTTTTTCTGTTAATACTTATATATGTGCCTGTACTCCCCATTAGAATGTAAGTTCCTTGTAATTAGGGATTGTTTCATTCTGTGTGCATTCACAGTGCCTGGCCCATAGAAGGTATACTTTTTGCTTGATTGATAATAAACATAGAAAAGTCTTTCAAAAGTCTATTCTCTTAAATCACTTTACTATCACCTTAAAATGTTTTTTCCCTACTAATTTGCTTAGCAAATTTCTTTTTTTTTTCCAGCCTAGGACAAATTATCGCAAATTATGAATTAGTGAAAATCCCTAATTAATTAGGTTATTAGCATATGCTTTCATTTTTTAAATTACTTTTAATAACCACCCTCTATCCCTAATCTCTCTGATCCAGCTGTTATTCTCTGCAAATTCTCAGATTTTTTCTTCATATATGCCTAGAGGACCCATATATTGGTAGTTATTTTATTTGTGTCTGTTTTGCCATAAACTTTAATTGCTGTTTAGATAGGTAGTGGTGTGACATTGCTTAAGTCACTGGATGTCTCTGACCCTCAGCTTACTCAATAAGATATGGGGGCTGGACCTCAAAAATGTTTTTTCCTGCTCTAAATATAAAATTCTATGACTCTGATATTATGACACTATTTTCTTGAACTGAATAGTGAAGCAAAGTCAAAAGTCATATGCAGAAAGCCTCAAGGATATATTTGACTTAACCTCTGGAATTACTTTTTGTTTTTGTTGTTTTAAATATTTTCACTCTTTTTATTTCTTTCTGACGTTCTTTTTTTAAAAAAATTTTGAGTTCCAAATTCTCTTCCTTCCTTCCGCCCTTCCTCTACCCATTGAGAAGGCAAGCAATATGATTCCAATTATACATGTGAACTCATGCAAAACATATTTCCATATTAGCTATGTTGCCATATTAATAAGAAAGGAAGAAAGAAGAGAGAGAGAGAGAGAGAGAGAGAGAGAGAGAGAAAGAGAAAGGAAAGAAGGAAGGAAGGAAGAGAGAAAGAAAAATAAAGTGAAAAAATGTTTCAATTTGAACTCAGTTCTTCAGTTCTCTATCTGAAAGTAGATAGCATTTTTCATCATGAGTCCTTTGGAATCATCATAGATTATTGTGCTGATCAAGTAGCTAAATCTTTCCGAGTTTTACTGTTATAATATTGCTTTATTATGTACAATGTTCTCCTGGTTCTGCTCACTTCACTTTGCATAGGTTTATATAAGTCTTCTTAGGTTTTTCTGAAACTATCCCCTTCATCATTTCTTACAGCACAATAGTATTCCATCACAATCATATACCACAGCTTGTTCAGCCAATTGATGGTCATTCCCTCAATTCCCAATTCTTTGCCACCAAAAAGAGCTGCTACAGATATTTTTGTACATATGGGTTCTTTTCCTTTTCCTTTGATCTCTTTGGGGTACAGACCTGGTAGTGGTATTGCTGGGTCAAAGGGTATGCACAGTTTTATAGCCCTTTGGGCCTAGTTCCAAATTGTTCTCCAGAATGGTTAGATCAGTTCACAGCTCTGGAGTTACTTTGCAATTATTATATCTAAATCACTAAAAAAATAAATAGGCAGTGTATTAGAGTGGATAGAGAGCTGGCCTCAAAGTCAGAAAGACCTAGGTTTATATCTTGCCTCCAGCACTCATTAGCTATTTAACTCTGACAAATCATTTAACATCTCAGTGCTTTATGTAACTTTCTAAGACGACAAATTAAAGGTGTTACTGACTTGCAATTGCATCCATGGAGGGAATTTCCACACAAGGAGTTCCACACATGAAGGAAATCATAGTGCCAGATTCTTTCATCCCTCCCTCACTCCTACCCCCACCCCCTTGTCACTAAGAAGCTGTGGGACCTTACACAGCCTGCTTGAGCCTTTGCCTTTCACGCTCGTCAAATAAAGGAGTTGTGAAATAAAAAGATCACCTTTAAAATTACTCCCAGATTTAAAGTTCTCTGATAGGCCAAAGGACCAAGATGAATACAGGGGTTTAGCAGATTTCCTTCCCAATTTAAATGTCACCATGAAAGGGAGCAGGTCAGACTTTTAGGAAGTGTTTCCTTTTAACTTTAGCTCTCGAATGACCTTATGGCGAAGAATGTTTCCTTGAGAAAATTCCAGTCTCTGAATTGGGATATTAAATAACAGGCCCTCATCTTAACTGTGCCATTCCTACTGACCCCAAATGACCTAGAATCTCAAGTGCATCTAAATTCCACTGCCTCCAAATCCAGGTTTAGTAACAGTCAGAAATAAAATGTTGGCTTCAATCTGTGACTCACTGTAAATGCAGGGCTCTGCAAGAGGGGAATACCAGCCAGACATGCCCAATGACCACACGGGGGAGTGAATCACGAAACAGGAGAATGCCCTTTGCGAATCTTCATATGCTTACTTCTCCCCACCCTTATCTCAACCAGCTAAGGGACTTTTTTGTCATCGTAGATGGGGTTGTTTTTTTCAAGGAAGGAAGAAAGAAAGAAAGGGAGGCAGAAAGAGAGAAAGGAAGAAAATAAGGAAGAAAGAAAAGAAAAAAGAAAGAAAGAGAGAGAGAGAGAGAGAGAGAGAGAGAGAGAGAGAGAGAAAGAAAGAAAGAAAGAAAGAAAGAAAGAAAGAAAGAAAGAAAGAAAGAAAGAAAGAAAGAAAGAAAAAGAAAGAAGGAAGGAAAGAAAGAAAGAAAAAGAGGAAGGAAGGGAGAGAGGGAGGGAGACAGGGAGGGAGGAGGAGAGAAGAGAGAGAGAGAAAGAGAGAGAGAGAGATTGAAAATTTGGACAGGATTTTAAACGCCAGTTTTCATATGGTTTCATCATGTTCAACATATTTTCTGACCTGCATTTTGTTTTTTAGCAGACTACACAGATGTGCCTAAGCCATTGCCTGTGGTTATTGGTATTTTTATTATTTTATAGAAATAAAATTATAAATAATCTATAGAGTCAATAGAGAGATATGCATATGGTGGGCATAAGTAGGCTAAAATTTGATGCCAGCAAAGAATTGCATGTAAAAGAAGGCCCAAAAAAGAAATTGTTGAAGTACTTACAGTTGAAAATGTCAAGGAAAATTATTGTGGGGTGAGGGCCACAGAGGAAGAAGAGAGACTTAACAGATTTCAATTATATCTTGAATGAGTGTTGCTCTTACTTTAGTCTCTTACCTTAGTGATAGAGTGCTTGCAAATCATTGTATTTCTAAGTTTTCATGTAATTAGGGTCATGGTTAGTAAATAAAGAATTGTGGGGTTTTTTTAAAAAGTCACTTTACTTAATTGAGCCTCAGTGCCCCAATCTGTACAATGAGACTAATAGTTACACTAGCTGCCACACAAGATAGTTGTGAGATCATTTGATAAACCTTAGATAAACCTTATTATTATTGCACTAATTATAACCCAATGCAACAGTATTTATTACTGTGTGCATCATACATAAGGGGGGGAAACCCCTGTTTTCAAGGAGTTTGCTTTCTGCCAGGTAGACAAATGCAACCAGAGAAGTATATAAATGTATATTTGAGGAGGACAGAGAAATAACAATTAAGAGGATAAGAAAAGACTTCACACAGGAGAAAACACATGAGTTGGATTTCAAAGGAAGCTAGGGATTCTAAGACCTAGAGATGAGAAAGGAGTACATTCAAGGCCCAGGGGCAGGAGATCTCATATTTAGGGAACAGCCCAGTTTGTCTTCAGCCTACTTTTTCAGACAGTTCACAAACTCTACACTCTGGCCAAACTTTCCCCTCCCAAAACTAAGTAAATCTAACCACAAAATAAACAAGAAGTTAAGGAGATGAATGGAATTTTAGAAAAGTTAGATATGATAGACATCTGGAGAAAATTGAATGGGAATAGAATAGAATATACCTTTACTTAGTGGTACATGACACCTACACAAAAATTGACCATGTATTAGGGTATAGAAATTTCACAGCCAAATGCAGAAAAGCAAAAATATTGCATGCATCCTTTTCAGATTATAATGCAAAAAAAAAAATTACATTCAGTAAAGGGCGATGGAAATAAAGATTAAAATTAATTGGAAACTAAATAATCTAAAGAATGAGTGGGTCAGACAGTAGTTTGAGAAACAAGATCCTCCAAGACTTACAGTTCTAGTGTGGGAATGGATTTGACCCTTAGAGAGAAGCCAGTCACTGCATAAGATTAAGAATTAATAGATACCAAAATGGTCTTCTCAAAGTACAGGCCTGACCATGCCATTTTTCATACTAAAGAATCTTTAGTGTTTCTTATACTCCGTTTTGCTGGATAGATTATTCTTGGTTGTAATCCTAGCTCCTTTGCCCTCCAAAATATCATATTCCAAGCCCTTTAGTCCTTTAATGTAGAAGCTGCCAAATCTTGTGTTATCCTAACTGTGGCTCCACAATATTTGAATTGTTTCTTTCTGGCTGCTTGCAGGATTTTCTCCTTGACCTGCAAGCTCTGGAATTTGGCTATAATATTCCTGGGAGTTTTTCATTTCGGAATTTCTTTCAGGAGGTGATTAGTGGATTCCTTCAATTTCTATTTTTACTGTCTGATTTTAGGATATCATGACAATTTTCTTTGATAATTTCTTGAAATATAATGTCTAGGTTCTTTTTGTTTTTAATCATGACTTTCAAACAGTCCAATAATTTTAAAATTACCTCTTCTCAATCTATTTTCCTGGTGCATTGTTTTTCCAATTAGATATTTCATATTTTCTTCTATTTTTTTTTCATTTTCTTTATTTTGTTTGATTGGGCTTTTTTTTTTTTTAGGCAATTGGTGTTAAGTGACTTGCCCAGGGTCACATAGCAAGTAAATGTCAAGTATTTGGTTTGAGGCCGAATTGGAACTCAGGTCCTCCTGACTTTTGGGCCGGTGTTCTATCCACTGTGCCACCTAGTTGCCCCCTGTTTGATTGTTTTTTAATGTCTCATGAAATCATTAGTTTCTTTTTGCCCAATTCTAGTTTTTAAGGAATTATTTTCTTCAGTAAGCTTTTCTACATTTTTTTCCCATTTGACCAATTCTGCTTTTTAAGAAGTTCTCTTCAGTAGATTTTTGGGCCTCTTTTACTAAACTATTGACTCTCTTTTCATGTTTTTATTGCTTCACTCTCATGTCTTTTCCCAATTTTTCCTCTACCTCTCTGATGTGATTTTTAAAAATTTTTTGAGCTCTTTAAGGAATTATTTTTTAGCCTATGGCCAAAACACATTTTTCTTTGAGGCTTTCATATAGCTACTTTGATTTTGTTGTCTTCTGGATTTGCGTCTTGATCTTCTCTGTCACCATAATTTTTTTTTGTTTCTTTTTTTGTTGTTTGCTCATTTTTCCAGCTGACTTTTAACTCTATGTTAAAGTTGGGCTCTGCCCCTCAGAGTGAAGGGGGCACTCAAGTTTCATGGTTTTTGTGCAGCTGGTTTTGGAACTAGTTCTGGGGGTCTGTAAGTTTTCAGTTCTTTCAAGGTGGTATAATCTAAGGAGAGGTGTGGTCACTCTTCTGGCTTGTGCTCTGGTCTATGAGCAACCATAAGCACTCTTTTCTACCCTGACCTGTGTCCAGGGTCACTGCTCCTGCTAGTACTCCCCCGGGGCCACACGCACTAGTGTTCTAGTGCTCCTCTTTGCCCTGGGATTGTGATCTAGAACCACATATGGGCAATGCAACAGAGTCTTGAACCTAATGCCAGCAAAGGGTCCCCTGTGATCCCCTTACTGTCTGTGGTCTGTGTGCTCCAGAAGCAGCTGCCCCACACCCCCAAGACTTGCTGCTGGCTTGCTGGGGTACAGCCTGAACTGTACTGTGCTCCCCTCCCAGC
The DNA here is from genome assembly GCF_003287225.1 of Phascolarctos cinereus. NCBI lineage: Eukaryota > Metazoa > Chordata > Mammalia > Diprotodontia > Phascolarctidae > Phascolarctos > Phascolarctos cinereus. The sequence continues at coordinate 67,105,532 of NW_027555514.1, forward strand.
CCATGACACATACCACTCCTGCCCATATTCCAAGTTGTCTTGAGCTGGAAAATTGTTTCACCCCAATTTTTTGTTGGTTCTGCCACTCCAGAATTTGGAATTGTTTAAAAATGAATTTGGGAGAGCTCAGGTAAGCCCTGCCTATACTCTACTATCTCGGCAGAAATACCTCCTCAAAATATTCTCCACCTCAGGTTCTTAACCTAGAGTCCATGAACTTACTTTAAAAAAATATTTTGATTACTGTATTTTAATGTAATTGGTTTCCTTTGTAATCCTATGTATTGTATTGTATGTATTAAAATATTATTCTGAAAAGGAGTCCAGAGGCTTCACCAGACTATCAAAGGGGTCCATGAAACACACACACACACAAAAGGGTCAAGAGGTCTATCTGAGTCCATCTTTTTACATAGGAAAAAATTGAGGCCTTAAAAAGAGAAATGATCTGCCCAAAGTTTTATAGGCAGAAAAAAAAAGTGGGCTTATTTTTAAATATTTCACTACCAAATAACCTCCTTACCCAGAGATACTTTTAAAAATTTTTTTAAAACTTTTTAATCAAAGATATTTTCAAAAAATCAATAACGAAGTGACGCTTTTAGCTCCCACGAGATAAAGAAAGTTTGCTTTCTTCTCAGTGGAAGAAGGAAGAGGGTTCATATTTATAGCTGCACATCTCACTCCACAAGAGGAAATGTGGGGTGAGAGGAGGGTTAAAAGAAAGATAGTGTGGGAAAGCCTGAAAACCACGATAGGCCTAGTCCCGTGGCACAGCCAGGCCTTGCCTCAGCCCCTGGCCCCCCCTCTGCTCCCTGGTACCACCATGAAGACAGGATGATGAGCCTTATACTGCTCAGAGAAGGACACCTGGAAATTAAATAGATGCTGCTTGATTGTTCAATGAGGCATATCAGAGCGCGATTCTGTTGCTATCCTTCACCCTGGCCCATGCTTCTTCCCATCTGAACAGGAGCAGAGAAACCTGAGACCAAGTAGTCAGTTCCTCTTGCCTGTGGTTGACTCCACCCCACCGCCTCCATGATTCCCTCAAGTTAGTAGAGAGGCAGAGATCACCAAAGATTTCTCAAGAGACTCATTCTCCAGTCGGTATTTTAGTATCTAAGAAAACTTTAGCAACAGTTTACAGTTGACAAGCAGTTGAGAGACAATCTCCCCAGGCCATGAGGCTTTACCAAAGGGACAATTTACAGAAGTGCTACAAAACAACACAGCTGGACCACTGCAGGCTCTGCTTGGACACGAGAAAGCAAAACTCCCATGGCTGAAAACAGAAACCTGTGGCACCTCCAACTTCCCCTGCTGATCAACCAACAGTACATTTTCCCACAACTTCTTCTGACCCATCCCCCAAAAGTGAGGGTGGAGCTATCATTCTGAGTGCTCAGACTTTCCTTAACGAATTTTGCTCTGCCTTAGAGAAGGTCACAGTGATATCTAGTGGTCTATGCTTAGGGAAAAAAGCGATATGCATTAGCTGAATCAGAATATTTCTATGAATACTGATCCTTTACTTTTTATAGCTACCGAGATTGAACTTATATTGTAGTCCAATTAAATCATCTATGTTCATTATTGGCCCAATGAGCTCTACTGATTTATATTTAGTGCAAAGAGTAGGTTACGATATGTTTGCCCAAGCTGTTCCTCCCATGTCTGAAATTCTCTCTCTTCAACTCCACATCTTGGAATCTCTAGTACCCTTCATGGGACAGCTTAAATCCCACTTTCTACACAAAGATTTTTTTTTTGTTTATTTTTGTTGTTTTATTGAAGTGGTTTTTTTCTACCCTTGCCCCCATTTAGTACACTATCCCCCTACCCAAAAATTACTTGGTATTTACTTCATGTATATATATATATAGATACATGGGTATTTACAATGTTGTTTCCTCCCCATAAAATGCAAGCTTTTAAAGGGCAGGAATTTTTTTTTTTCTCTTTGTATCCCCAGTGCCAAGCACTGTATATGACCCGTAGAAGACGCTTAATCAGTGCTTGGTGAAGGGTAAGCAGGACTTAATGAATGGAGGACCAATCTTGCCATCAGCATGACCTAGTAGAATTCCTACTTCTGACCTATACTGGCTGAGTGACCTTTGGCATATCTAATTCCTCAGCACTCCCAGTCAACTGTCTAAGACTATAACATGCAGAATAGTTGCTGATCTATATCAGTAGTGGATAAAGCACTTTATTTGAAATCAGGAAAAACTGAGTTCCAATCCCACTTCAGACACTCCAGTTTATCCTGCTTATAACTTGATTGTATGCAGCTGTTTGCATGTTTCCTCCCCATTAATTTGTGAGGTCCTTGGGAGCAGGGACTGTTCTTTGCCTCCAGGGCTTAGCACAATGCTTAATAAATGCCAGTCGAATGACTTACTAGCTGTGTGAAAGTCACTAATCCTTTCTGAGCCTCAGTTTCCTTACCTGCAAAATGAGGAGGTTGGGCTTAATGGTTCTAAAGTCTCTTCTAGTTCTAAACATATGATCCCATTATCCTGTGATCTCTCTGCCAAAACAAAAAAAACCTCCATTTATAGGTACAGATGAACTGGAACATTCTCCACTTCCTTCTTGAGTCACAGGATGAAGCCAGAAATGTCAGAACTTCTTAGAGGTCACGTCAAGGTTGTCTGAGGTGAAGTTATCCCTTATTGCAAGAAGAGCCGTCTCTTCAGAGAAGAAATTACAACTGTGGCCAACAAGATCCCTTCTGCAATCTGGTAGGGATGAGAGGGAGTATATGAGGATAGCAAAAATCTGAGGCAATACAGAGAGAGAGAGAGAAGAGAGACAGAGAGAGAGAGAGAGAGACAGAGAGAGAGAAGGAGAAAATGGGTTATTAGTTGAAAACTAAAATGCCATGGAATTTTGCTGATGGTAAATAATTCTACTACTCAGAAGATTAATTATTCATTTGTGTCCTTTGGACCCTATTGATCACTTTCTCTCCTCCTTGATCCTCTCTTTTTTGGAGGTCTTCAGGACACCACTCTAGGCTGGGTCTTGTCCTACCTATCTGCCCTCTCTTTCTCTGTCTCCTGTGCTGGATCCTCTTCCAGACCACACCCTCTAACTGTAGGTGTCCATCAGGGTTCTGTCCTGGGCCCTCTTCTCTTCTCCCTCTACACTACTTCACTCGATGATCTCATTTACTCCCATGGATTTAACTACCATCTCTATGCTGATGATTCTCAAATCTACCCTTTCTGCCCCAATCTCTCCACTGATCTACAATCTCACATCTCCAACTGCCTTTCAGACATCTCAAACAGGATGTCCAGTAGACATCTTTAACTCAAAACGTCCAAAAGAGAACTCATTCTCTTTCTCCCTAAATCCCCCCCGACACACACACACCCCTCCTACAGTCTCTATTACTGTAGATAGTAACACCATCCTCCCACTCCCTCAGCCTCATAGTCTAGGAGTCATCCTGGATTCCTCCCTATCTCTCACCACCTCCACCCTCCCATAACCAAGCTGTTGCCAAGACCTGCTGATTTCACCTTTGCAACATCTCTCAAATATGCCCCTTTCTCTCTTCTGACTCTGTCACCACTCTGGTGGAGGCCCTCGTCACCACACACCTGCATTATTGCAAGGTTGCCTGCTGGGTCTGCCTGCTTCCAATGTCTTCCCACTCCATTAGTGATTTTCCTAAAACACAGATTCAATCGTCACCTCCCTACTCAATAAATTCTGGTGGCTCCCTGTTGCCTCCAGGATTAAATATGAAGTGCTTTGTTTGGTATTCAAAGCCCCTCAGAACCTAGCCCCCTTCTACTTATCCAGTCTTCTTACACCTTATTCCCCAACTCATATTCCTTGAATCAGTGACACTGGCCTCCTGGCTGTTTCACAAATAAGATATTCCATCTCTTAGCTCCAGGCACTCTCTTTGGCATCCCTCAGGTCTAGAATGCTCTCCGTCTTCCACTCCAGCTACTGACCTCCCTGCCTTCCTTTAAGTCCCAACTAAAATCCTATCTTCTACAGGAAGCCTTCCTCAACCCCTCTTCATTCTAGTGACTTCCTTCTGTTAATTATTTCTTAAATATCCTGTATTTGGCTTGCTCTATGTTTTTTTTGTTTGCATGTTTTCTCCCTATTATTTCAATTTTTTCAATTTCAATTTCAACATTTCCCCATATTTCTCCCCATTAGATTATAGACACCTTGAGGGCAGAGACTGTCTTTTGTCTTTTTTTTTATATGCCCAGTGTTTAGTACTGTGCCTGGCACATAGTAGGTGCTTAATAAATGTTTCTTGATTGAGTCATTGATCCCAAAATTGGCCAGAAATGACTCAAAAGTCAAAGATACCTGGATTTGGATTCCAAAGATCTGGATTCAAATCCTATCTCTTCCACTTATTACCTGTTTGTAGCACAAAGCTTGGCACATAGTAGGTGCTAAATAAATGTTTGTAGATTGATTAAAAGTGTGACCTTTGGCCAATTTACCTCTTTGGGTCTCCATTTCCTGATGTATAAAATGAGAGGGTTGGAAGATCTCTAACGTTCCCTCCAGTTCTAAATCTACAATCCAGTCTCCAGGGGAAGCAGAACATTAAGTAGCTATTTTAGGGTAGAGATAAACTTCACAAGAAATATAATCTTACTTTCATTTCACTCCAGACAGTGAAGTGCCTGTGATTTCTCCCCAGTTCTCCTGGGGCATATTTGCCTCTCACCACAAGACAACTTTCTCTCTTATGCAATGGCCCCAGGATCAGTAGACTTGTAGTGGTTAGGGAAAATGCATGTAAGATGTGTGTTCTGTATCACCAAAAGGCTACTTATTGTCTTAGAAGTGGCCAACTCCGCACTTTTTTTTATTGTTTAGTCTTCTTTGGGAGGTCAGATCCCTCCAATCCTTCACTGTGATCTGGAGCCCGTCGTAACTGCTGAGTCACACCAAGGACTGAGTAATAGATTACGAAGGAAATTGAGTATTTGTTTCTCCTCAAAGAATCCCAGATTACAGGGGAAGAGCCAAAAGACTTGAGACAGGCAAAAATGGGGGAGAAATGGAAATTCCAGAAACGATTGACATGATTGATGTCCAGCTGAAGCAAAATTCTACAGCAGATAATTAAGTAGATGACTTTGTACTCAGAAATAAAAAGCGGCAATGACTTGTAACTGGCATGAGTTTAATAAAACGTCCTCTCAGCATTTCAAACTCAAAACGTCCAAAATAGAACTCAGAGTCATTCCCATTAGGCCCGCCCTTCCTCCAGAGTTCTTTATTTCTCTTGAGTATATGATCATCCTGTCTGTTACACAAGGTCATAACCTTGGCAGTAGCCCAGATTCTTTCCCTAACTTCATCCCTCCTATCCAATCAGTTGCCAAATCTTATCAATTCTCCCTCTCTAACATCTCTTACATCTGTTACCTTCTCTTTACTTCCCAGGCCCTCATTGACTCTTCCCAGACTATTGCAATCACCTTTTAATCAGTCTACGTCCTTCTAGTCATAATGGAGTGGAATGCATCCCCTCCTCAACGCTGGACTTGAATTTTCCAGAAACTCAGAAGATTTGCATAAGTTCCTATTACACTATGGAATAGTGGTGTAACCTTGGACAAATCCCTTATTCTCTGAATATGTTTCCTCACTCATAAAATGAGTATAATAATACTTACCCTGTCTATTTCTGTGATGATCTGAGGCTCAGATGAGCTAATATGCTCAAAGGGCTTTGTAATGGTACATTGCCATATAACTTTTTTTTATAATGCGGTAGTTCATTAATGGAAGTGTTGCAGCACGGATTGGATTTTTGGAGAGGGGGTTCTTGCATTAGGAGGTGAAGCTATGTCCTAGATGATTTTTAAGATACCTTTAAACTCTACCTTGATGTCTGGGGGTTACCTTTCTTTCTTAAAGCCCACTCTGGCTCTCATTGATTGGACCACAAAAGGTCCCTGCCCAAGCACCACTTAACGGTTATTTTTTAGGCCTGAATGGCTCAGAATGAATGTAAATAGTAATTGTTTCTCTTTCGGCCAGAAACCCTGAGGGTCCTCCCCTCCTGGTTTGATTTTTTTTTTTAATTAAAGGAGCCATCCTTTGGCTCACTTCTTAAACAACCCTAATCACTGAATGGGTCAAGTTGAGAACTGGGAAAGACCTTAGCTTGAAAAGGCCAAGGTCTCCCACTGCATCCTGGGCAATCTCCAGTCATCCCGATCTATATCAGGCCACTGGACCCAGATGGCTCTGGAGGAGAAAGTGAGGCTGGTGACTTTGCCCAGCCCTCCTTCACTGTAATCCAACTCATTTGCAAGTCAAGTCTTCATCCTCCTGATGTCCTGCTCTTCTTCAAGAAGGAAGGATAAACCACAAACTCTAAGATTGTAAACTCCCCGAGGACAGAGTCTGTGTGTTTTATTCACCGTTGTGTCCTGAAAATGAGAACTTGAAAACAAATTACAATCTCTTGACAACACTGTAGTAAATATTGGTGTAACCTGTGGGCCAGCCACTGATCTCTCCCCAAACGGGCCACCTTCAGTCTCAGGGGCATTTCTCTAATAATAATATTGATGGTTCATGGAAATCGCTCAATGATTTCCCTGGGAATAGTAGAATCTGGTTCATGTTTTTCAAAGGGCCTTCAGATCCCCTGCAAGCACTGGGGTTAATAAAGACATTCCATTTAGAAAAGGACAAAGGGCTCGTCTGAGCTCTTAGTAAAGCAATTGGAAGAACCCTTACTTGTGAAACTCGCTTTACTCTCCAGAGGTTCGGTTGATGGTATCCAACACACTCAAGCAGTCTCTCGGTGTGACCCTGGAATGGCAAGTGGACTAGCGGGTGCTAAGGCCATTGTAACATGCGGGTGTCTCTTTTTAACCTCTGGTATGTCCGCATTGCCTCAGCAAATCAGTAGCCCCTCCCTCACTCCCGCCGGCACCACTCAGTGGGAGAGTCAGTCTTAGTTTCCTCACTCAAGGCTAGTCCACACCCAGCCTCACCCCCACATTCTTGGCACGGATCTCCCTCTCCTCCTAGGTACATTATCACACGGCGTCCCGAGTCGCTCCATCATACAACCGCGCCAACTACTGCACGGTCACCCACCTTAAAGCTTCTGAATGGTATTTCCTGCATCTTTACTGTCAGCTGCTCCTTGTACATTCACCCTCATGTTTCTCAGAGAGTTCCAGGCTTGGAGTGAGAAAGCCTTAGGTTCAAATCAGATAGAACGTGGATCCTGGCGTCAGGAGGACCTGAGTTCAAATTAGGCCTCAGGCACTTACTAGCTGTATGACCCTGGGCAAGTCACTTAACCCCAATTGCCTTCAAAAGAAAAAAAAAAGAAAAGACAGTCAGAGTATCATAGATTTAGAGCTGAAAGGTACCATAGGCACTATTGTGTCCAATTCCCTCATTTTACAGATGAGGAAACAGAGGCAAACAGGGTTGAAGGACTTGGCCAGAGTCATCCAACTAGTAAGTGTCTGAGGTCAAATTTGAACTCAGGTCTTCCTGACTCTAGGCCTGGTGTTCTATCCAGTGTACCACCTAGCTGCCTTCAAAAAGCACTACAGGTAAACTATTGGTATTATTTTCATTCCCATAGGTGGATGCCTACTACCTTTGTCGAAATAATTTAAAAACAAAAAAAACAGAGAAATAATTTCTAAGATGTTTCTTTAAGGGACACGACATCTCCTAATGTAGGGATGAGAACACTGTGAAGAATTAGAGGGTGTCTATAAAGGATAAGGACTGGATCTGGGGTTTCACTGAGATAGGTTCCTCCAATACAGGATAGTACTTTCTCTTCAGGGAATCATCTTAGAGCCCAATACCTCTTCTCTCCCATGCTTCCTTTCAGAGCCTCTCAAATGCGGAGCTAGCTCTGGCAATGCATGCATCAACCTCATCCTCTATGTGGACATCCCAAGAAAGCATACTGCCAAGGTTAGTGAACTCATCCACTTATTCAAATTTTCTCCACTTACTGTGGCCAATGGCTCCACGGTTAGACGGTGCAGTGCTGGCTGGTGGAGGACTTCTGTTTTCTTGGTATTGATTGTCAGGTCAAAATTAGCACAAGCAGCAGAGAATTGAGGCATACTTTGTTACATCTCAGCTTCAGAGGCTGCATTGAGTGCACAATCATCTGCAAACAAAAGTCACGCACCAACTCTCTCTCCACTTTGGTCTTGGCTTGTAGCCTTTTTAAGTTAAATAATTTACCATCGGTGTGGTAGCTGACCTTGATGCCATTTTCATTCTTGTTGAAAGTGTCTGACAATATCGCTGAAAACATCATGCTAAAAAGCATGGGAGCAAGCACCCAGCCTGACTTCAATCACTGGGGACTGGGGAAGTGTGAGAGCGTTGCCCTTCATCCAGACCCTGTGTGAGTATGCCATCATGAAACTGGCTTACAATACTGATGAACTTCTCCAGGCAACCAAATTATTCACCACGATTTTCTACAAGCCCTCACAACTGCCTGTATCAATGGCCTTGGTCAGGTCGACCAACCTTGTGTATAGACCTCTGTTCTGCTCTTGGCTTTTCTCCTGGAGTTGTCAGGCAACAAACAAGATGTCAACCATTCCTCAGCCCTCATTTCTGAAGCCAAAATAGCTTCAAGCAGATGACCATCTTCCAGGTGAAGGATTAGCCGATTAAGAAGGACTCTGGCAAGAAAGGTGCCAGCAATGACTAAGAGAGAGGACAAACCCCTCTCCCCCGTGATTGTCACAGGACAATTGATTTCCTTTTCCTTTATAGAAATGGACAATGGAGGCATCCTTGAACTCTTGGGGGATAACCTCCTCTTGCTGTATAACCCAGAAAATTTCAGGCAGTTTTTGTATGAGCAATGGACCCCCTGCCTTATAAATCTCAGCTGGAATAGAATCAGCACCAGGTGCTTTGCCAGGTGAGAGGAGCCTACTGGCATTCAAAACTCTTCTTTAGTTGGAAATTTGGCTAGAGGTCGATGGTACAGAACCATCCAGCATGGTGTGCTCGCATCAAAGAGGGCACTCTACTCCATGAGCAAAGCAGAAAGGAAGTAGTGCAAAGGAAACGTGAGCTTCAAAAATCCAGGGACATCTCCATTCCAAATGTTCTAATCGACTGTTTGCGCCCAACCTGAGGAAGAGCCTTCTGACTCGTATTGAACTGATCAGCCAACCACATTGTACCTTGACTCCAACATTAAGATGTCATTGGTCCTCTTCAAAAGTGAAGGACGAACAACAATCTTAGAGACCTGCTTGTAGCACTAAGAGACTAGACGGCTTACCCAGGGTCAGATAGCCAGTATGTGTCAGAGATAGGACTTGAACTCAGATCTTCCCTATTCTGAGGCCAGCTCTCCGTCTACTACACCAGGGTGTCTATCATGGAACCCTTAATTGAGGTCTTTATTAAAAATACAATTGTGAAAACCAGTGGGTAGAGCAAACTAGTAGTGAGCCTAAAGAGTGGGGCCACAAGCTAATGAAACCCCAAACTACAGAGCTACAGAGAAAGAGGGGAAGATAAGTAGAGAAACCTTTGAAGGATGAATTACAGGAGAGGGGGTAGCAAAGGCATGCAGAAATGGAAACTTCCAGAGAGAACACTAAGGAAATTTTCTACTGCTATTCTCCTTTAACACGTTCAAGCAAAAGAATTCTAGAAATGAAGCCTGTTGATAATCTTCACAGGCCAGGGAAATGGTTTGATAAGTTGGGAGATGTGGGGGTGTGATTCTCTGATTACCCACTTGACCAGAATGATGTTATCCCAGGCACTTACTTTCCATTCCCCAGGCAGATACATGTGTCACTTCTGGATGGTTTTCTCTAGTTCAGTAGGTTACCGAGAGCAAGAATGGATTATTCACACAGGAGTTCTGCCATGACGGCCTTTTACACTGTAGCAACTGATGTCTTTCGAATGACTGAAACCACTTCCTGAGTACAACTAGAAATGAGAAGTTTTTCTGCTTAAGGAGAAAATTACCCTTATCTGGTTTTTAAAAAATAATTAATTAAAATAAATAAATTCCCTATAGAATAATGCTGGAAAATGCTGTCTTAAAAGTCAGGGAAAAAAACTACTCTGTTGAATTGGTCTTCCCTGCCAGCCCTTTCCTCTGGAAGCTGCTTTAGCAAAAACCTTCAAGGTCAGTCAATTAACCTAGCTAACAAACATTTATTCAGCCATAATCATATAGTTGCTTAATAGACGTACTAAATACTGGTGATACAAAAAAGGGTAGAAATAGGATCCCAGATCTCAAAGAGCTTACATTCTAATGGGGAGACAACGTATAAATAATTATATATGTACAAGGTATATAGAGGTGAGGGGTAATCTCAAAAGGAGGGCATTGAGGGAGAGAAGGAATCTGCAGAAGGTGAGATTTGAGGTGAATCTTTAGGAAAGCCAAAAGGCAGAGAGAGGTAAGGAGGGAGAAAGTATAAATCACTATTTGGATTCTTCCCTTCTGCAAAACTAGCCCATGATTTAGTGAAAGCCTTCTCTGACCCTCCTCCTCCTCCTCCAAACCTCCATAGCTTTTTCAGGGGCTCTAGTGTGTCTCTGTGTCATTCCATCTTTTATCCTTCTTATGTGTGTGCCCCATCTCTCCTACCCAACTCTCCACTGATCGTTAAGACTGTTTACCAATGACATCAGTAGGGTGATGTCTTGACTTGCTAGTGGATGGGATTTGAGTGAGGCAGAGCTGTGTTGCATCATCAGCCTCACTCTCTCCTCCGGAGCTATCCAAGTCCAGTGACCAGGATGACTGGAGATGGTCCCGCTCCGCCTCTGATTGACGGTCACTTTCCTCTCTGCGTCTCAGATTTGTAAACACCAGGAACAGGAGTCATTTGCCATTGTTGTATCCCCAGCACTGACATAGCTGTCTCCCCAGCGCCTTGCACATTGAAGCCCTGATCAGCTGGACAAGGGCGTGTCTTTCAGAGATGCATATGTGTCCTGGTTCTGTTCTGAGCTCCATTAGACATGTTCCAATCCAGCAAATCAGGCATTCTCTGATCACCCCGGCTTTGGTGTACATGGATTTCTGAGGTACCAGGTGAGTAGGGGGTTTCCTTCCCTTAAAAATGGGTGGGATCCATACCACGTGCATATACAACTGTGACAGATCAGTAAATATTAAATAATGAATTGAGTAGAAATGTGAATGCTCAAGAAGGATTGCCTAGACAGGCAGATAGAAAAGTCAAAGTAGGTTATCAGAAATATCTCAAAGCCTTGGTTGGACCGCAGACGTCAGTGTTTATGTGGTTATTTGTTGTACCTTTTTTTCCCCTCTAAAAGGTGCCTGTAATTGGGTTTCACTTATGAGAAACAAACAATAAAAAAAAATATCTAGGCCTTTCCTCTTCATAGATTCCTCAAATTCTGATTTTTAAGAACTTGAAATTCTTTGGGGACATAGGGGGTAGGGAAGGAGACTGTTTGATTTTGTCTCTTCCCTACTCCAACTATAGAAGGAAGGTATAATAAATAAGATCAGTATTTCCAGTAGATATACAGAGGTACACCAGAAATTTGTTCCTTGGAAAATAAGCTGGCTGCTTATGTGCTACCTTTAAAGTCAACCTGTATCTTGAGATGTTCTCTTGAAAGTCTCCCATTGGTAAGTCGATTTTTTTTTTCTTTTCTGGAGCCTCTGTTTTGGGGAAGAAACAAGACCAGCCTCTGTCTTTATTTGGAACATGTGGTCTTCCCCTGTCACCCCTGACACAGACTCACAGATACTCACAAGCACTTCACCACCTGCCACTCATTATCGTCACGCAGACTCTGTGTCCATTGGCCTCTTCCTAAAACTGCCTTCCTCTATTCAAGGGGAAATGGGGCCATGCAGATGCCTCATGTGTCAGGGCTCCATCTGCGCTCTCCCCAGGAGCTAGCATCCCTGTTTGGGTGGCCAGCACTGTCATCGAAAGGGCCCTCCAGCCTGTTACAGAGGCCAGAGGAGCGACTGCCTCTGATCCGCCCTAGAACCCACTCCCTGACGCAATCAGAGTGCAAGACACTGGGGACACGGGAATGGTTTCTGAGATCGATACTTGGACTCCCTTCCTAACTCACACCCAAATCTCTAGCATTCTACTCCTTCCCAGTGCCACAGCTTGATTGGGTTCTTGATTCTTTTTCTCTGTCTCTCAATCTCTAAATCTCTCCGTCTCTCTCTGTCTCTGTCTCCCTCGGTCTCTCTCTCTCTCTCTCTCTCTCTCTCTCTCTCTCTCTCTCTCTCTCTCTCTCTCTCTCTCTCCCTCCCTCTCCCTCTCTCCCCTTCCCCCCCTCCCCCTCCCCTTCCCCTCCCCCCTCTCTCCCCTCCCCCCCCCCCCCATCTCCCCTTTCCTTCCTTCCTCCCTCCCTACTCTCCGTTTTCTTTAAGAACAGTATTACAATGTCTATAACAATGTAAATGAAAAGCCAATTTTTTGAGGAAGTCAAACTGAGTAACTCATAAACCACTAAGGGGCCAAGACAGCAGATAGTAAAATATCCCTACCTCCTTTGGTGTCCACCTGTCCCCCAGCTCTCACCTATGGCTCTAAGAAGCTGTAATATGTGTAGCAGCCAGTCCCCGTTAAATGATTTCAGCAGACAAGCTAAACCAGGTGGAGGGTAGACAAGAAACCTTGAACTATCGGTGGGTTAGGGGGGTGTCTACCCCAAGCATGTGAAGACTTCCCCTGGAGGAATGGGTGTATAAGAACACATAGTCCCAGTGGCCTTGAAAACAGCTGAACCAGGCCCTGTGGATGCTTAAAGCTTTATCAGACATTGAAGACTCCAAGGTCACCCACTGCAGCCCGGGCCATCACCAGTTGTCTTGACCTTTATCTTGCCACTGGACTGTGATGACTCTGGGAAAAAGAGGGAGGCTGACAACTTTATGCAACTCTGCCTCACTTAAATCCAGATCACACACAAGTCAAGATATCATTCTGCAATGTCACTGGTCCTCTTTGAAAACGAAGGACCAACAACGAGCAATAGCAATATTTCAGGCACTGCCTTCTGTATAATCAATGCCTTTCCTGATCTCTCCAATTGCTAGTGTTTTCCTTCATTATCAACCTGTATTTAACAGACTTATATTTATTTTGAATTTATTCTGAGCATATTGATTCTGTTATACCTATATTTGTAGATGTCTCCCTGTAGGCTCCTTGCAAACAAGGACTAATTCCTTTTTGCTTTTGTACCCAGTGCCTAGAACAATGCTAACCACCTAATACATGTTTGTTGATTGACTCTTGATAAACTATGCATTTTTCTTTTGCCCTTAAAGTCACTTCTTCTGAGTCTTTGGTATATGCCATGATTAACAATCACATAAATGTTATTGATATCTTTTAGTGATAAATTGGTGTTAAAAAGAGAAAAAAAAAAAAGAGACATTTTATGCCAGGGAGCAGCTTGAGATCATGGAAAGTGTTATGTAATTTCTCAAAGGCAATCCAGTCTGAACTCCACCCATCTGCCCATCTAAAACATGTAAGTTGATAATAATGCCTGACTTTATATAATATTTTATATACGTTACTTTTGATTCTCATAACAACCCAACTCCAGCTAGTATAATCCCATTTTACAGATATGAAAACCGAAGTTGAGAGGGTAAAGGGGCTTGCTCATGGTCACCAAACTCATATATAAATTAACACTAAGTCCTATTCTCTTCCCAGTTTACCACACTGCTCCTTAAGACCTTAGACTGTCACTCCATGGAGAATCTTATTTGTTTAGATTGTGCTCAGATTTGGAGATGCAATTGAACTGGCGGTTTAATGCATTTGGCTCAGATGGATAGAGAATGCTTATTTGCTTAGATAGTATGGATTACAAAGCTAATTAATCTCTTCTGAGTCACTGTGGCTCTCATCTGAAAAGCTCTGTAATCTTTGGAGACTTGATGCAATCAGCAGAAGCCCAGTACAAGTATGTGAAGGCCTGACCCCTTAAAAAAAAACAAACAAACAACAAAACAAAAAGAAAAAAATTAACATAAACCAAAGTCCCCAAATGAAGAACATTGAAATCCTCAAAGTAGGATCTATATGACAGCAGAGTCAACAGAGACAAGTCTGGGTATTTTGTCACAGTAGATACATTTGAGGAGTCTAGTTTGAAACTTCTCCTGTCCTTATCTGTCCTCTACCCTCTCCTGGCTTTTTATTTCCTTATACTCTCCACTGATTTCCCACCAAACAATCACTTCTTTCTGCCCCCTTTCACCTCTTCTTCATCAGTTCAAGAGGTTGGATTATCAAACTGCTTTACTAGATCTTAGGGAAAGAGTTAGTGAAGGAGGGAGTGAGAGGAAAAATTTAGAACTCAAAATTTTTTGTAAATGAATGTTTAAAATTGTCTTAATATGTAATTGGGAAAAATAATTTTTTTTAAAAAAGAAGCTGGATTATAAGTTTTCAATCTCTCTACCTAGTCACCTCCTGGCTTCATTCCAAGCTCTCAGAGCTAGATCCTTCCAAGAAACCTCTAATCAGCCACCAAAGAGCTCCATAGAACCCTCTAAAGAATCCTATATACTGCACACACAACCTAGACAGCATGAAAATCTTCAGCTACTATTCACCAGAGCAATGAGTTCAAATCTTTTTTTTTTCCATTGTATGGAGAGGGAAAAAAAAATCTATCAGATCTTATACTTCCCTAATCAAGTTCCCTCTTTCCCTGGGCTCATGTATCACCAGCCCATTGCATTTATTTTATTTTGGTTTGGGCCCTAAGCCCTCAATTTCTTGTATGTGCCTCCTAGGTGAGGGAACCCTCTCTACCAAAACAGATCTATAACACTTCTGCAACTTAGAGTCTTAGAGAGTTTCCTGGGAACTCTGAGAGGTCAGTGACTTACCTAAGGTCACACAGCCAGTAGGTGCTCGTATGTGTCAGAAGCCCTACTTGAACCCAATTGGTTCATCTTGCCACCACCACTGTCCATCATTTAGAGCCACCTGAACCTATAAAGTCTCCATCATTCTATCATATCAGTTCTGAACTATGCTGCTTGGCTTTCCAAACTTGCCACTATCTGGCCCTTAGAGTCCTCATTTTTATGTGATAAAGTAACAGAGTAATCCCAGAGGACTGATGATGGAGGATGCTATCTACCTGCTGATAGAGACATGGTAGATACATAATGAGGCACGCATTTTTGTGCATGGCTAATACAGTGATTTTATTTGTTTAGACTATGCATATTCATTATAAAAGTTAGGGAAGGGGACTGCAGAGGGGAGGGGATAGGAGGAAATACATAAATAAAATTTATTTTATTTTATTAATTATTTTAATAAATCATTAATTATTTATTTAGTAGAATTTATTATTTTTATAAACAAAATGAACTCAATTAATTAAAAATCAATTTTAAAGAATAAATTTTGTTGTCTCTTTTGTTTTCCATTTCTGCAAAATGAGGTTGGACTGGAAGATTTTTAAGGTACCTTCCAGCTCTAACATTGTATAATTCTGCTATCCTTTATCATTTTCCCCCTTTTATCAAAGAGGAGAAAAACCACCCACCTAGTTTTTTGAATTCACAACAATTCTGGGCAATGACCTGCTTCACTGCTTAGGTGTTTGGGGGACTGAAAACTGCTTTCCCACTTCCTCTTCCCCTCTAGGGTTTGTGCTCTTAGGTAGGTTTACAGAATGTCTTCCTTCCAAAGACCTCATTTAGAGTCATCTGGTTAAATGTGAGACATTTAGTGTTATAAGCGGTTACAAATTGAAATAGTCAGGGAAGTAAGTTTGGAGGGAAGATAATGGAGCCAAGAGTGAGAGCCAGAGAGGATGAGGGAGGGGAAGGAAGTGGCTTGGGCAGAGGAGGCAGGAGCATATTCAGAGAGTCAAAGGATGGGCAGTTCAAGTCCCTGGGAAATTCCTGTCTTCACCCCCGAGAGCCTCCAAGTACACAAAAGTGGTTCCCCTGTCCTCCCTTCTCATTCTGGTTTATTCCTAGCTATGGTTGTTGACTGACTGGCTGGATGTTTATAATGATATTTTAAAAGCATCAGCACATTAATCATCATTAAGAGCCCTTTAGTTGCTATTTAATTTTGGGCTTGTTTGTCTATTGGGGGATTTTTTTGTAACTGGAACAATCCATCAGAATGCCTCTCCAAGTAAACCAAGAGATCTTTCATTTGTTTGTTTGTTTTTGTTTCTATCTACATTTGGGGCCATTTCAGAAATTAGAGAGGGAGAGGGAGTGAGGAAGGGGAGACATACAGAATGCAGGGAGCCAATGTATACCAAATCCTGGTGAGAAGTACCCAACGTGGCTGAAGACCACCACCTTACCTGTTAGGAGCCTGGGCTCAAAAAGCAGCTTAGGAAGCAAAGACTACAAAACTCTGTCCTTGCAAGCACTAACCTTCCACACAAGAGTAAATGATGCCTTCCTTGCAGAGGTGAGGGTGGGTGAATATGGGTGTTGAATTCTGCATACACTGTTAGACGGGTGATGGGCTGGTTAGTTAGTTTTCTCTTTCTTTTTTAAAATTTGGCCACAAGGGATAGCTGTCTGGATGAGGATTCACCCTGGGAAGTGAAAGTTATGTAATATGGAAGTACCCCTGAGATTAATCTGTCTGTTTTCTCTGAGTCACCTTACCAGGCAAGTGCACTGGACACAGAACAAGACTTAGGCTCAGTGACAGCTAGGTGGAGCAGTGGATAGAGCTCTGGCCCTGAAGGCAGGAGGACCTGAGTTCAAATGCGGCCTTAGACCAAACACTTGACACTTACTAGCTGTGTGACCCTGAGCAAGTCACTTAACCCCAATTACAAGAAAGAAAGAGAGAAAGAGAGAGAAAGAGAAAGAGAGAAAGAGAGAAAGAGAGAAAGAGAGAAAGAAAGAGAGAAAGAAAGAGAGAAAGAAGAAAGAAAAAGAAAGAGAAAGAAAGAAAAAGAAAGAAAGAAAGAAAGAAAGAAAGAAAGAAAGAAAGAAAGAAAGAAAGAAAGAAAGAAAGAAAGAAGAGGGGTTCACTGTCCGCTCCTCTGGCTCCTTTCAGCCAACAGGCTTACTCTGCGTCTAGTGCACCTGCTTGATAAGGTAACTCAGATTAATTTCAGGGGTACTTCCACAGTAAAAATAAAAGCTATCAATTTTTTAAAAAGAGATTAAATTCTTCCCAACTTAAGATTTTCTTTTACTATATGTGTGATTTCATGAATCTGAGGAATTCTCAATGTAAGAACTCCCTCTAGAAATGCAAAAATATGATAAATCATATTCAACTTGCAGTCTCAGAGAGTTGTCCAGCACATGGAGAGGTCAGTTGACGCACCTATAATGACATGGTAAATGTGCATGAAAGGCAGGACCTCAAACTAGGTGTTGGGGCCCTAAGCCCAACCCTCCAGCCACATATCATGCTATTTGCTTAATATTTAATATGATTTAGTAGTATTTCAAAAAAGACGCTATTGCATCCATGTGAATATTTTACCTATTTTCCTGAAGTGTTTGTCTGACTATGTGAACTGCCCCTTCTCCCCATTTAACAGATTACAGTGGCTGCTCCTCCTCCCCATTTAATAAACTACAGTGGCTGCCCATCACCTACAGGATGAAATATAAAATCCTCTGTTTGGAGGGCAAAACGCTTTGAAACTTGTCCCCCCCAACTTGTCCAGTCTTCTTCTACCTTACATCCTCCCCCCACCCCAACATACTCTGTGACTCAGTGACATCAGTCTCTTTGCTGTGCCTCAAACAAGGCACTGCATCTCCTGATTCCTGGCATTTTCACTGGCTGTCCCCCACATCTGGAATTCTCTCCCTTCTTGGCTATAACTTCTGGCTTCCTTCAAGTCTCAGCTAAAATCCCCCTTTTTACAGGAAGCCTTTCCCCATTCTCCTTCATTCTAAAACCTTCCCTCTGCTGATTATTTCCAGTATATCCTATGTATGGTTTGTTCATACACAATTGTTTGCATGTTGACTGTCCCATTACATTGTAAACTCTTTGAGAGCAGGGACTGCCCTTTGCCTTCCCTTGTATCACCAATGCTTAGCACACTACCTAGCACATAGTAGGCACTTAATAAATGTTCATTGACTATCAACTAGTCAGTGTTTATTAAGTGCCTACTATGTGCTAGGCACTGTACTTTGCAACCTGCCACTGCCACCACCATAATACGCTGACACATAGACACACATGTAATTAGTCTTATTAGTTTGTGTAGCAATAATCATCATTACCATCACTTTGTGGCCGATCTCATAGGCTCTTGAAGCTGCAAATAACCTTAGAGATTACACAGTCCAAGCCTCTCATTTTGCGGAAGAAACCTAGGTCCCAATTCCAATTTTTGTGTTTTTCCCAATGTGCAATGCCGCTGCTGAATTTCCCACTCAGATTAGTCCTTGTGTCAAAAGAAAAAAAAAAAAAAGAACTCTGTTTAAGTCTACCAGAACCAATTTTCTTTAACATTTATATACATATGCATATGTGTGTGTTTATACACATATATAGAGGGTGTGTGTGTGTGTGTGTGTGTGTGTGTGTGTGTCTGTGTGTGTGTGTGTGTATGTGTGTGTACTGGAGACAGACATCTACATTTTGGCTTCTTCCTAGACTCTTTCTCTCCCTTCAGGACTTCTCCCTAAAGAGAATCTGTAATTGAACTTCTCAAAGCTGGAAGCCAGAAAGTCAAGGTTTCTCTTCTCCCAAAAGTTCTGCTCCCTCACAGCAGGCTCAGAGCACTGAGTAATCAATGTCCACAAACGAGGAGAGTCTTACAAAAAATGTGCTTTGAGCCATGGGTTACATTCACATAATACAAAACCATTCCTGCCGAATGAAGTGAGACAGGTAAATGGGGATATATTTAATGTTCACAGTTAGGCTGAGGAATTGAAATGATCAAAGTAACCAAGTTACTATACAGATCTAGTGCTATATTAATCAAATTACCAAGGACTATATTATAGAATTGGGGGGGGGGTAACATTCATATGGAGAAATAATAAGTAAAGGAAAATGTAAAAAGAAAAGAAAAATAAAGGACTTGTTACCACATGATCTCAAACTATATTACAAAGCAGTAATTATTATGCAAAACTATCTGATACTACATTTAAAAATATAAAAGTTCATCATAAGAATAGGTTAGGTAGGCCAAACTCAGAAACAAATGTGCCTGATGGAAAAACAACTCTTCATTGAACAAGAATTTCTGAGAAATTAGAAAACAGTCTAGTGAAAAATAAGTTTAGTCAAGCATCTTTACACTCGACACCACAACAAACTCCAGAAGAAGAAATGAGCTAAATATAAAGAATAAAACCATACAAAAAGCACAATGGAAGATTCACTGTCTTTCTCTCTCTGTCTCTCTCTGTCTCTCTCTCTCTCTGTCTCTTTCTCTCTCTCTCTCTCTCTCTCTCTCTCTCTCTCTCTCTCTCTCTCTCTCTCTCTCTCTCTCTCTCTCTCTCTCTCTCTCCAGTATAGCTGGACATAGAATCCCTAACCCGACATTGCATGGAAAAGTTTGCAAAAAACAAAATTGACAATCTCAATTACATTAAATTTTTTAAAGTTTTTTTTAACAAATAAAATCAATGATGCTAAAATCAATTTATTAAAATAAAGATACAGACCAAGGGGGAAAAATCATTGATTTAAATATTTCTCATAGAAGTCTGTTATCTAAAAATCAATAAGCAATTAATTTACGTATATGAGATTAAGAGCCATTCCACAGCAGACATGGTTAAAAGAGATGAATAAATAATTGTCAAAGGAAGAAACAGAGATTGTCAACAGTGATCTGGAAAATTGATAAAAAAATAAAAGCACTAATAATCAGGGGTCAGGGGTATTTGGAAATGTCATATGCTGACTATATTGATCTTTGTGCTCTGGCCTGTGTTCACAGAATATTTAATAGAGCAATAAGGGTAGGAACACAGCTCTAGAGCTACGAGTGACATCAGCAGCCATCTAATCAAACTCCTTCATTTCGTTAATTAGGAGACTTAGACCCAGGAAGAATAAGAGACTCGAACAAGGTCATGCTATAAGCAAATTGCAATCCAATGCCTCTGACCAAGAGTTCATGCTCTTTCCCCTGTATCCTGTGGGAGCACGTTTTGCTTGACTATGCATATAAAGAATTTTCTTTTCTTTTCTTTTTCAACAGGGAGGTATGAGGGTGATTGAGAAGTGGGCTGGAGAGAAGGTGGATATTTGTTGTTGACTGAAAAAAAGATAAAATTAAATTTAAATAATATTAACCCCATGTTGCGGATGAGGAAAGATTCAAACCCAGCTCTTCTGGGCTCCAAACCTGGAGCCAAATCTATCTTTGAAAACAAATCCAGCTTCTTCTCTTTGTCGAGACAAGCACTTCACATGGCCTTCTCCTTGAGGGGGTGAGACAGCATGACTCAGGAGATTTTCATTCCTTCCAAATCCTAGATTTCTCTTAGCAACTTGCCAGTCAAGTCATGACCCTGATCAGAATGGAACATGCAAGGGAACCCATACATGACCAATACTTCTCCTGTGACCTTTAGTCACCACAGAGGGCCTCTGACCCTGCACTGGGCAGGCCTGTGCATAGGGTATCCTGGGACCAGTCACTGTGAAGTTGTTGTACACGTTTTTTCTGACTGCTCCCCTTCAGCCCCCCGCCCCCACCCCCCAATACAAATCAGCTCTAAGGGCTCCTCATCCATTTTACTTTCCCAGGAAGGGAAGTATTAGTTAAGTACTTTCTTTTGAACACATCTGGGGCAGATCTCATGCTTCTTACATATGTCGGTCACCATTCAGAGCCAGTAGAAGCTGTTACATGTTAAATATAGTGTTTCCTTTTGACTTGCATACTAGTGGGCTTTTGGAGTTAGCATCAAATGCCTTCTTTTATATTGCATAGGGTTGATTACTAGTACTTCTAACAGCTATTAGAAATTTTCTTTTGGGACAGCTAGGTGGTGCGATGAGCAGAGCACCAGGCCTGAAGTCAGGAAGACCTGAGTTCCAATCTGGCCTCAGACACTTCCTAGCTGTGTGACCCTGGGCAAGTCACTTAAACCAGTTTGCCTCAGTTTTCTCATCTGTAAAATGATCTGGAGAAGGAAATAGCAAACTACTCCAGTATCTTTGCCAGGCACTCTTCAAATGGGGTCATGAAGAGTCTGATAGAACAATAACAGAAATTTTCCATTTCTGCCACTATTTTAGCGCTATTTTGCCCTGAAGGGATACAGGCCTATGACCCTTCTTTTGGTTTGCATTACAGCATGTATATCATTATCTTTCACCAGAGCCTTCTGCAAATCATCTGCAATCAAAGTGAACATTAAGGACTGGCCCCTAGATCATAGAGTTTGCTTCCCCTGATGATAATATTCCCAGGGGAAGTTCCAAACTTGGTTCTGCACTCTCTGGGTCAGAGGCCATGCTCCTGATCCGTGACTCATCACCTTTGCTGTCTCCATAGGAATTGCCATGGTCCAACAGATGAGGACCATGGGCCTGGCCTCTGAATAATCAATATTGCTTCTCCCTGGCCTATAATTATGAGAAGTAACATTTGTACAGCATGTTAAGGTTTGCAAAGTGCTTTTCCTCACAACAACCCTGAAATAAAGCAAGAATTATTCCCATTTTACAGTTTAGCAAACAGAATCAGAAAGGTGTGGTGAGTGTACACTGAATTTATGGCTTAGGAGCTTAGCACATTATCTAGCCAAGTATGCTCTTAATAAATGCTTGCTAACTGACTTGTCGTTTCTGTCCAGCACCATTCAACTTAAGTTTGTGTTAGCCTATATTATTGGCCACTTGTACGGAGAACTGTGTTCTACACTTATAATTTTTTTGGTGGCAGCTTGCTTCAGGGTCAACAGCTCCTACCTGAGAAGTTAATAAAAGGATCTCACAGTCAGTGAGTGCCCAGAAGAAAAACACAATAAACTTCTGGTTGTCGTCCCTTTCCCAATACTGAGCTACCCCCAAGTCACCCAGGCTGGCCTCTGCATGTAACACAAGGCCTTACTTAGATAATAACAACCGACATTTACGTACTGATTGAAGGTTTATAAAGTACTTTACAAATATCTGGGATCCTGAAGGTCTTAGTGCAGCTTTAAGCTTTAATAACTTAAAAGTGCATTAAGACTTTATGAACAACCCGAATAATCTCATCTGAATCTCACAACAACTCTGGGAGGTAGGTGTGACAAATATTAGTATCCCCATTTTCCAGATGAGGAAACTGAGGTTCACTTGCTCTTGGTCAAACAACTAGGAAGTGTCAGAGGCAGGATCTGAACAGAAAATCTCCATGTTTCCATTCTGTGTAAAATCCTATGATCTTATCATTTTCTTTATGCATCTCTTCTAAGGCAACCCATAAGCTTTCCCTTTATTTAGTAACAATTACTGTTTATCTTCTAGTTTCATTCATACCAAGACTATCCGAAGCTAAATGTGGCTCAGCGCCTCAGTATTGTCTAGACTTGCTTGCCTTGAGACAAGGGGCCTGTGCTGTGAGTACCAGCAGTTGAATGGATGTTTACAGGAAACTGAATGTTGTATAATCATAATGACCAAGTTTTTAGCCCTAGAGAAAAGATGAGAAAATGCACCTCCCTCTCCTCTCTGCAAAGGTGGAGGACTGTGGGGGCAAAATGCTGCATATAATGTTAGACACAGATGATGCATCACTAGCTTTCTGAAACGCTTCCCTCTCCCCTCCTTTCTTTTTAAATCTTTATTACAAAGGATGGCTTGCTGGGTAGGTGAGGGGGTGGGGAGAATGTCATTGGCGGTGAGAGTGACATTAAAAACAGAAGACACGTACAAAAATACTCATAGCAGCTCTTCTTCTGATGGCAGGAAAACTGGAAACCAGAGAATGTCCAACAATTGAGGAATGACTGTATGGGTCATGGTATAAGAATATGATAAAATACTGTTGTGCTGTGAGAAGTGAGAAAATAGACGATTTCAAAAAGACATGAGACAACTTAAGTGATGCAGAGTGAAGTAAGAAGAACCAGAGAAAAACAATTATATTATGACATTACTATTACAAAAATGAACAGTTTTAGGACTTTTATAAAATGATGGAGAATGGGATGAGAACAATTTACACAGTCACATTGTAAAGACAAACAACTTTGATAGCTCCAAGAGCTATGATCAATACAATGACCATTCATGATTCCAGAGGACCACTGAGGAAACATGGATGTATTACAGATAGTTCCTTTAAGTCTTTCCATGCTTCTTTGAATTCTTCACATCTATCATTTCTTATGGCAGCCAGGTGCCTCAGCGAATAGAGTGCTGGGCCCGGAGTGAGGAAGACCTGAGTTCAAATTCAGCCTCAGACACTTACTAGCTAGCTGTGTGACTCTGGGCAAGTCACTTAACTTCTGTTCGCCTTAATCTATTGGAGATGGAAATGGCAAACTACTCTAGTGTCTTTGCCAAGAAAACTCCGAGGACAGTATAATCTACAGGGTCATGAAGAGTTGGACAAGACTTAATGACTGAACAAAAGCATGGCACAGTAATATTCCGTTACATTCTTTTGTCAACTTGTTTAGTCATTCCCCAATCAATGGACATACACATTGTTTTGAGTCCTCTCTAACACAAAACATATAGCTATGACCATTTGATTATTTGGGTGTATGTGGGATTTTGTTCCTTCAGATAATATAATTCAAAGAAGGAGACTCTGGAATGAGCAAATATTCATTCCAAAAGAGTAGGTCGCAGAATCTCAGAATTTGAAGGCAGTTCAGAGGACATTTAGTCCAACTTTAAAAGTTCTTTCATGTCCAAAATATGGGGCTCTTCTGCAGATGGAATTAACGCACACACACACACACACACACACACACACACACATGCACACACACTCATGTACCCCTCAAGTTCAATCTTTACCCACTGCCCTACTTATTAAGAAGCAAGGAAAAGTATCTGTCTTTGTCTCTCTGACTCTCACTCTCTGTCTCTCTCTCTGTTTCTCTCTCTTTCTCTCTCTCTGTCTTTATCTCCTTCCACCAACTTAAAGTTTTTCAAGACAAATGACCAATTTTCCCATTCTTCAGTGCCATCTTTGTAAAACAAGGGCAAAACCTATGGTCTTCCTCTCCTCTCAGTTGGCCCAGTTGGCGACCTCTTCCCTCTTTTTCTTCTCTAGTATCTACTATGTACCAATCCCAAAAATCACCATGCCAGACTTCAGGTGACAGTCCCATTTATTCTCCCCATTCAAATGAGGAAGGTCGTAGAATGGGAAATCATCTCAGGACCTACCACATTGATTTCAATCATCAAAGCAATCCTCCATTGCCAAGCAAATGTTTTTGTCCCCACTTTATAGATGAGGAAAATGAGGCTCAGCACAGTTGAATGACATGCTTGAGATCCCAGAGCTAGTGAAAATTCCTCTCAGCATCGTGCTAGTAAACGTTTAACATTCAGCTCTCAGGGTAGCGATGGTGGTGGTGGTGGTAGAATGTACATTCAGCACACTTTTAAGTTTAATCTGCATTATTAAAATTTTCTCCATCACTTTCTTAAGTTTAAGCAATCAAGAAAACAATAAATCAAATCCTAATATATAGTGTTGTTAATTTCCAAAGTGCAAACACTCACACTGAAAATTTAACAACCAGCTCTCCCCAGCTGGCTCTAGCATATCCTTTATTCCTTCCATTCTACCTAGGTGGAGGGCACCCTCCAAAACAAATGTCTCCACTGATTATGAAAGTCCTGCCAAAAGTATTCCTTCCATTCTACCTAGGTGGAGGGCACCCTCCAAAACAAATGTCTCCACTGATTATGAAAGTCCTGCCAAAAGTACATTAGCTCCTCAGTGTTTCGCTATTTCCTTCTTTTAAAATGCAGATACATATTAGTGGGAAGAGCCATTTTTTAGCATTAATCAGTTCATTCAGAAGTATGTTCCCTGTACCTTAAGCCACTATGGCCTAAGGTTGACTGGAAAGACTAGCTCAGAGCCAGAAATGGATGACAAAATTTTTCTACTTCACAGCATTGAATGAGCTAACTTTAGCTCTCACCCGGGGGGATATCCAGGGCCCCCGGGTATTTTCTGGCACAGCACCCAGTGCCTTGGCAATTCCTGGCAAAGACTGTGACCAGAGAAAAGAAAAGATGGCCCAGAACCAAGACCAATAGCTCAGATATTAGAACTTCCTCTGTGTTCATTGTTCTAAATATGGTGCCCCAGATATGTAAACCCAAAGAGGAAAGACTGTTGATGCCAAGAAATTCTAAATATTTACAGGGTATCAAAAATGCCCCTGAGAAAGAGCAGTCACCATGGATTTGATAATGCGTTCATTCCCACGTACTGTGGAGCTCCGTTCAGTCTGCAATTTAATTTAAGGAAGGTATTAGGAGGTAAAAGGGCTTTGCAGAGATGCCCTCTGGGCAATGTTTGTTGTCAATCAATCAAGAAGCACTCATTAAGTATTTATTATGTGCCAAGTATTGTGCTAGGCACTAGAGATATACAGAAAAAAAAATGCCACCCCTGCCTTCAGGGTGCTCACAGTCTAAGGGGAGGAGACAACGCACAAGATATATACAGTATGATCTTGGTGGAATCCCCACTTGCAATGGGGAGGCCAAGGAAAGATCTCTTGCAGAAGGTGGGGCTTGGGTCTACTAAGTGCAAGGCACTGAAAATAGCCAGCATTTATGCAAGGGCAGCTAGGTGCCACAGTGGATAGAGTGCTGCATTTGGAAACAGGAAGATTCATCTTCACGAGTTCAAGTCCAGCCTCAGACACTTACAAGCTGTATCACTCAGGCAAGTCACTTAACCTTGTTTGCCTCAGTTTCTTCATCTGTCAAAATGAGCCACAGAAGGAAATGGCAAACCACTCCAATATCTTTGCCAAGAAAACCCCAAATGGGACCACAAAGAGTCAGACACAACCGAAATGGCTCAAGAACAGTTATTCGATAACAATAGCATTAATTTAGCACTTCAAGGTTTTCAAAGTACTTTTTATGTGATCTCGTTTGATGCTCACAACAGTACTGGGAGGTGTATACTAGCATCATCCACATTTTATAGGTGAGGAAACTGAGGCTGGGATAAGGTAAGTGACTCGTCCAGAGTCACATAGCTAATGCCTGAGGCTGGATTTGAACTCAGATCCTCCTGGCTCCAAGTCCGGCAGCATGCACCATGTGGCTGCCTAAGTGACACTTTGCAATTTATAAGGCATGCTCCTCTTTTACTACAGTATCTAATTGGATCCTCAAAAGAACCCTATGAGGTAGGTACTACAGATGTTATAGACCTACTTATTACAGACAAAGAAACTGAAGCTTAGAAAAATTGAGTGATTTGCCCAGTCACATAGTTGGCAGGGTTTGAATCCAGGTCCCTCCTGATTCCTGGTTCTGCACTCTCTGCTCTAGAGCAGGAAGGTGTTACTTCCTCATGCCATGTTTGTCAAAAGGTCATGAAGCATGTGTGTAGAGCTGGCCTGTCTGCCTCCAGCCAGAACTGAAGAACTCTGCTTCAGTGATGAAGCAATCCCCACCATTGGCCAATGAATGGGAAAAACTGCTGACTTAGTGGACTTTAAAAGGGAGTGACCCAGGCCCACACATTCTCCTCTTCCTAGCTGTCAGTCGTATCAGGACTGTGCTAGCCTCCCCAGTAAGGAGTGGGGAAGGATTGCTCTTCCACCCAATGGTAAGGAGAAGGACAGAGGAGCCACTAACATACTTGGGAGAGCCAAAGACCAGGCCTCAGGGGCCTAGCTGCCTCTTCTGCTCTGTGTGCCTCCTCTAAACATAGGCGCTAAAATGTGCATCTCCACGTGGATGTGTCCAGGCTGGGAAACAGCCTTTTGAGTTCAAGAAACTAGAGCTCTTTGGTCAGATTTATTTGGCCGGTGACAAGAATTTCTGAATTGTAGATGACCACTAACAAGAGGATGAGTGTAAATCCTGGCCTGACTTGTAAGAAGACATGGACCTGGAGGGAATTGTTTGGACAGTGCAGAGCCGAGGTGAAATGGAAATTGTCTCTTCAGCAAAACCAAGAAATGATTTATGTTTTGAGGGTTTTATATCACCATCTTCCAGGGGAATATAACAATACTTACTAGTTATTATGTCTTCTTTGGAGTCTTTTTGTCACTATTTACCTATGGCCTTTATGTGTGTTAAGCATTTTTTGTGTGTATAGAGAAAATCAATAATATTTATTAAGCACCTCCTACATGCCAGGTACTGTGCTAAGCTGGAAAATAAATATTGTCCCACACCTCATTCATACTGTTCATTGAGTATCTGTTTTTCCCCCAAGCCCTTTATAGAGTCCCTAGACATGAGCCACCCCTAATCTATAAATAGTTTATTTCCCCCTCACCCAGCTTGGAGGTGTAATGGAGAAAAAGAGATCACCCCCTTCCATTACATTCCTTACTGCCTCTTCCAGAACTGAACCCTATGACTGTATGTGGGTCTAATGCCAAGGGGCCCCTTAGTAGAGAGGAAGAAAGCACAATATTACAGCCCATGGGCCCAGCAACAACAGTGCTTATAATTGTTGGGCTTGGGTTCTCTATCACCCAAATATTCCACAGCTTTTTTTTTCCTTTCTGAGTCTGCTATTAGTATGTTGATTAATAATAATGTTAATAAACATAATATAGGGAGAAGAACGTTGGATGTGAGGTCAATGAATCTATGTTGAAATAACAGCTGTGTCTCAGTCAATATACTTTGAGGTTTCACAACTGAGCCAAGGGACATGCCACCATATTCATTTGTTAACTAGTTATATTGGCTATTTATTAAGAATCCATGCAAGATATCTTTCCCTCAAAGCTACCCCTCAGGTTCCTGGACTTCCAATCCTGGGATACGCAGCTGAGAATAGTAGAACCTTAACCAATGGGGACAGGTGTGGTCATGCTCAGGCTGTTGGTCCTGGCTGAGAAAGGCTAAGGATGGATGCCGGTGTAAGCTTTTTATAAAATTAGCAGTATGACTCGATGAAAACACATTGATGGGTTCAGGGCACTGAGAAATAACCCAGAAGGGATTAAGCTTTGTAGAGCAGGTAAACATTGCTGTTGTTCAGTCATGTCCAACTCTTCATGACCCCATTTTCTTGGCAGAAATACTGGAGGGATTTGCCATTTTCTTCTCCAGCTCATTTTACAGATAAGGAAACTGAGGCAAACAGGGTTAAATGACTTGCCCAGGGTCACGCAGCTAGTAAGTGCCTGAGGCTGGATTTGAATTCTTGAAGATTAATCTTTCTGATTCCAAACCCAGTGTTCTACCCACTGTGCCACCTAGATGCCTGTGATGTACTTATCATGTCTTGCTCATAACCCATTCTCCACATTCTCTTAAAACAGGATCTCTGAACTCATATGGATCTGAGTTCAATCTTATTGATTGCCGCATCTTGCCGCAGGGACCTCTATAGTAACTCCTAACTAGAGTGCTAGCCCAAGATTGAAATTGCACCCCCACCACCACCACCACCAGGGGAAGAAGAATTCAGCATCTCTGGAAAGTTGACCCTGCTCTTCCAGGCCTTCACAGTCTGGCTGCTCATAGTTCCAAGTCTGTTCTTCCACATCATTGCTCCTTGGTTCCAGGCTCTCTTCTGGCCACTGGGGCTGAGATTTCCCGTCACGTTGGCTTCCCTTTCTCCCTCAGTCACCCTCCTTCACTCAGCTATTGATGATTCGCAGACCACGAGGCATTATTCTTTCTCTTTGGCCCATTTGTTGCTTGGTATCATCTAGTCTCTCCCTAACGATGTCACTGCTGTCTACTTCACACTGTAGTAACTACCAACTCCATCTTTACTCTCCTTAAGGAAGTATGTAGCTCCTTTCATATAAGACATACCTCTGGGCCAGTTACGACGCCCTAGCTCTGCTTGTGCCCCAAAGCCCTCCCACCCCAATGACTCCAAGTTCATCTCAATGAACAGTTTCTAGCCCTCACTCCTAGCTGAGTCCAGGCAAATGAAATGCGTCTACCTCTTCTTTCCTGAAGGAGTAGGCACCGTGCTCCCTACCCAGCTTGCACCTGCCTGAGTCTTTTTTTTTCCCTAGGCTAAGGAAAAAATACTCACACCCCCTTTCATTTAGCTATCTGATTCTCAACACCAACACCCTACTATCCCACCCCCATAACTGCTGTCAGGCCAATGCAAATTATTCTGAGGCTCAAGAAAGTTGCTATAACCGGAGAGAAAATTGTAAATCTGGCAGCTGTGTAAGTTATATGCATATGTCTCATCCCCTATTGGGCTACAAGGGGTGGGCCACATGGCCACATGTGGCCTCGAGACCTCAGGTTCCCCACCCCTGCACAAGCTCTCAAAAGGCAGAGACTCCAAATTCTGACTAAATTCATTTTTACCACCTTGACTTTTAATAGTTAACAGCTAACATTCATATGTCACTATGTGCCAGGCACTGTGCTAAGCATATTACAACTATATGATCCTGCAGCAACCCTGGAAGTTGGTTGCTATGATTATCCCTATCTTACAGGTAGGGAGGCAAACAAAGGTTAAGTGACTTGCCCAGGGTCACACAGCTGGTAAGTGTCTGAGGCCTCATTTCAACTCAGGTCTTCTTGACTCCAGGCCCAGAATTCTATTCACTGAGCCTCTTAGGTGACTTACATTAACTCACTTTCCTCTATTTGACCCAGGTGATATACGTCAAATAGAGGAAAGATCCCAGACTAGAAGTTAGGAGATGTGAGTCCTGGTCCTGATTCTGTTACTAACCAAATGTGTGGACTTAAGCAAGACTCTTAATAGTCATCGGGGCCTTAGTTTCCTCTTGTGTAGAATTAGGCAGTGGTGCTATCATGGGTACCAGAACCTCTAGACTGGATGTTTCCTAAGGTTCCTTCTAGCTGGAAAATTCTAAGATCTTAGTCCCCTTTAGCCCTCCCTAGGTTCAAGTGGTTGCCTCTTATGGAGCTAACAAAGTTATTTCCCTCCTGGAACCATCTCTTAGGAATTTGTGCAACAGGGATAAGTACCAAAACTGCCCCTGGGGAAAGCTACAAAAACCCACCCAGAGTCATTGAGACACTAGCACAAGATTGCTGATCAGATGACCCTAGCTTGGGGAAGAGAGGCTGGGAGGGGGAGAGCTTGCCATTGTAGTCTAGAGCTAGCATGGACTGGCCAGGGAGAGGAGATTATTAAAATTTCAGTGTGAACATTGGCACCTCCGAAATCACTGGGTAAATGCTACAAACTGGGACTTGATTTATTCTTTTGTTTATTGTCTAGACTTAAGAAAGTGATGGAGAAAACATTAATAATGCAGATTAAATTTAAAAGTGTGCCATGTTTACATTTTAATTTTCCAGTTAAACATTCACCAGGAAAGTCCTGAATTTCCCCCCAGCCTGCTATCAGGTAATTTTCTATGTTAACTAAATATTCTTGTTAACTAGGTGCTAAGCTCTTCTGCTTTCTTGCTGCTAAAGAGTTGCCAGCACACTCTTAAATTGGCATCCTGGTGCAGAGCCCAAACCTCTCAGCCCTAGTTACATCTCTGATTTCCCCTGTAGCAGGAGTATACTATACTATTCCTTTTCCTTCTGCAATTCGTTCCATTACTATCATTTGTAGCTACTTTTCTTTCTTCTTTCTACTTTGTGTTCATTCTGCTCTCCTTTGCACTCCATCTTCTTCATTTAACCCCTTTTCTGCTTGAGGGCCCCACCTTCAATTTTGCCTAATTCTTCCGCCCCTCAAGTGGTCTTCCTATTTATTTAGCAAATGTTACCACTTCAATTTCATTTCCCCTTTCACTCTGGGACCCGGAGGCTGACCCAGCTATGCCTTGTCTCCAATTTGTTATGACTTGATTTGGGGCAAATTATATATGTCCTTATTTGAAAGAGAATAGACATTTCACTTGCCCCCCTTTTTTTCTTTTTATAGAAGCCACCACCGGATCCCAAGTTTCCACTCCTCAAATCCTATTTCTGGGACCCCAGTGCTCAGAATCTTCAGCCATCTTTCATATCAGCAAAACTCTGTTTCTGGAACTGAATGAAAAGCACCCTGACTCATGGTTAACCTTGCTCTCTCCTTTTTTTTCTTTCTTTTTTTTTAAGGCAATTGGGGTTAAGTGACTTGCTCAGGGTCACACAGCTAGTAAGCGTTAAGTGTTTGGTCTGAGACCGGATTTGAACTTGGGTCCCCCTGACTCCAGGGCCGGTGCTCTATCCATTGCGAACCTTGCTCTCTCTTTGCCATAACTCTCATATTAAGCCAGAAAGCTCAGCTATTGTTTGTTCAATTCAGGTTTGCATAGGGCTTTCCCGGGGCTTGAACCAAACCTGTCCTTGTCTGATTACCACCTATCTCTTCCTTCTGGAATAGAATGTCTCCTTCTGCTTAAGACAAAAGCATCTGCAAGCTATTTTTACCTCCTCTGACCAAGGGATGCCCCCAGCAGCTCTGACCCTTTCCCCAGGGAAAGCCTCTCTAGGCTCATTTCTCAGTCACCAAGGCACTCAGTAGTAGCTTCTTTCTTTTCTAGCAACGGTGATCTTGGTTGGCAAGTCTTACAGAGGCAGCTTAGGATAGCTGAAAGAAACCTGGGTTGGAATGTCACCTCTTAGAGTTCCTGGCCATGTGACCCTGGGCAAGTCCCTTTACCATTTCCTCATTTGGGAAATGGGGCCAATAGTTCCTATCTCAGGGTTGTTAAAGTGATCAAAGAATATAATGCATGCAAAGTATCTGGTGAACCTTAAAACACACTGTAAGTGCCCTGCTGTTGTGATATCAGACCTGTAGTTATTGTGTTATTGTATTTTGTTGCATTTTATCTTTGTTGTCCAATTTATTTTCACTTCTAATTCACAGGAGTTGCCATGAGGATTGGACAAGAATTGGTGTGTTTAGCAATTTAGCAAATATCAATCCAGAGCCTTCTGTGTTCGGAATACTGTGCTAAGATCAGGGTATGGTGGAAAGCTTGGAAACAACATTGTCTCTGATGTGTCAGAGCCTGTGATCTGGCAGAGAGAGAGAGCACCAACACAAAAATTATAATACAAATTAATACGTTAAGTCACAAAGATGGGTAGATAAGATGTGTCATGTGAGGGCTCAGGGAGTCCAAGAGGCCTAAGGATCATGACACATGAGAGGCCTTGTTGAAAGAGATAAAGTTTCATCTGGCCTTCAAAAGATTGGTAGAGGCCAGTCATCCGAACCTGTGTCTTGCCACTGGACTCTGATGTCTCTGGAGGAGAGAGTGAGGCTGGAGACTTTACATAGCTCTGCCTCACTTAAATCCAGTTCACTTGCAAGTCAAGACATCACCCTCATGATGACATTGGTCCTCGTGGAGAATGAAGGATGAACAACAAACGATTGGTAGGAACTCAGCAGATAGAGGGAACAAGGCACCATTGAAGGTAGAGGGAACAGCAGAAGCAAAAGCTCGGAGATGGGAAAGTAAGCAGTGGTCTGGCTTGGCTGGAGCATGCAACATCTGGAGAAGAGAGAGGAGATAACAGCTGGAAAGGCAGGTTGGGGTCAGATCTCAGGGGCCCTTAAAGTCCAGACTGAGGAATGTACAATCGTAACTCTGACATGCTGTGGTTTTGATGTAGGAGCATAGATTTGGAGCCAGAAGGGACCCCACAAGTCCAATGCCTTCATTTTACAATGAAAGAAACTGAAGCCCAGGAAGGTTGGGACTCAGCCAAGGGCACACATCTGACATGCATCAGAAGCAGATTTTGAACCCAAGTCTTCAGACTCCAGAGCCAGTAGACTGACTCTCCATTGCATCATGTTGTCCCCTTGAAGCAGACCAGCCTCAGAGGAGTTATAATAACAGTGTTAAAGATACTCTATTTTGCCTCTCCTCAAAAGGTCCTATAGCAGGGATTCTTAACATCGTGTGTGTGTGTGTGTGTGTGTGTGTGTGTGAGAAGTCTATGGACCTCTTCTTGGAATAATGTTTTTAAGTGCATAAAATAAAATACATAAAATTAAAAAGGAAATCAATTATATTGAAATATATTTTGTTGTTGTTATTCAGTTATTTCAGTCATGTCCAATTCTCCGTGACTCCATTTGGGATTTTCTTGGCAAAGATACTGGAGTGGTTTGCTATTTCCTTCTCCAGCTCATTTTACAGATGAAGAAACTGAGGCAAATAGGGTTAAGTGGCTTGCTCAGAGTCACACAACTAGTAAGTGTCTGAGGTCAGATCTGAATTTAGGAAAAGGAGTCTTTCTTACTCCAGGCCTGGTACTCTATCCTCTCTGCCACATAGCTATGAAATATAATTATCAAAATATTTTTTAAAAAAACAAATTCAGAGACCCTCCTGAAATCTACTGATGGACCCCTTGGGGGTCTGTGGGCTGCAGGTTAAGAGCCCTGCTCTATAGGCAGATTGAATAGTAACAAGAAACAACTGAAAGGCTTTGATCAAATGGGTGACGGGATCACATAAGATCACATTGGCATCTCCATGTATAAGAGGTCAAAAGTGGAGCTGGGGGGCAGCTAGGTAGCACAGTGAGTAGAGCTCCAGCCTTGGAGCCAGGAGGACCTGAGTTCAAATCTGGCCTCAGACACTTGACACTTACTAACTATGTGACCCTGGGCAAGTCACTTAACCCCATTGGCTAGCAAAAAGAAAAAAAAGTGGAGCTGGAAAGCTTCTGCACCAAACTAGTGTCAACGAGAAGGGAACAGAGGGCTTGGGGGGCAGAATCAATGCCAAGGTAGAATCATAAAGCTTGGAAAAAGATCAGTGGATGAAGGGTGAAGGAGAAAGGAGAACCATAAGTAAACTTGTTTTAACTGTGTACCATACAAACGCAAGTTATTCTATCATTATTATCATTATTTAATTTTCAATGATTAATCCTTTGAAATAGAGATCAGAAAGTAGCAGCATCAGAGTTACAGGGCAGCAGACAGTCTATGCCCCTAGAAGGTGAGAGGACCCTTTCTCCCTCTAATTAACTCTGAAGACTCTTTAGTTTCCCAAAAACAGGGCTTCCTTTTTAGCCTTAGATCTCGATGAGATCTCCTCTAGGGGAGGATGACTGTCCCCTACCTGAAATCACAGCTCCTGGTGAGACGGAGGAGGCTGACACCCTCTCTCTCCTTCTCCCTCAAAAGGAAGAGTGAGCTAAGTCTCAGAGATAGAAAAAGTCAAGGCAGCTAGGTGGCCCAGTGGGTAGAGTACTGGATTCAGAGTCAGGAAGATTTGAGTTCAAATCTGGCCTCCGATGCTTACCAGCTGTGTGACCTTGGGCAAATTACTTAACCTGTTTGCCTCAGTTTCCGCCTTTATAAAATGAAAATAATCAAAAATTTCCTCAACTGTAAAATTGGGGTAACAATAGAACCTACCTCTCAGGGTTGTTGTGAGGCTCAATTGAGATAATATTTGAGAAGCAGTTAGAGCACATGGCACATAGCGGGCACAATAAATATGTTAGCAATTATGTGAAGTCATCTGTAAACTCACGTCCAATGCATCTGTAACTGTCTGAAGTTAGCCATTCAGACCACAGTAAGGATTACATAAGAAGTAGGTAGGAAGCCCTCCTCAGAGCTCTCCCCAATCCAATTCCTGCACAAGCTTAATTTTAGAAAATAACCCAGGGACTCTTGTATCTTCCTGGAGGGCATTTTGGAAAGAGAAAAGGTAGTAGATCTGTACTTTGTAATTATAATCCCTCTAATATTGTCCACAACTCAGCATGGTACACTAGAAATAACATTGGTTCCAGAGTTGCAACATTTGGACTTCAATTTTGTCCTTGGTGCATATGATGTCTGTGATGTTGAGTGAGTCATTTAATCAGGTAACATCAATGGATAGTGTTATTAATACATTGCTATGTAAAAATATATTATATGTAATAACATAGTAATGGATAATGTTCATAGAACAGGAACGTATTTCATTCTGATCCAGTTTTCTGTTAGGATTGACATGATTCACACGATTTAATAGGAGAGACTGTCTTCTTATATACATTCTCATCCCTCTCAGGTCTAGAACCAATAAAATTCTATTCAGGTACTTTCTATTTTCTAAGCCTTCTTTTGCTGACATTAGCATTTTGAGAGATTCAAATGCCAGGATCAGCAAAGCTTCTTCCAAAGCTTCAGCCATGGGAAATCTGAACTGGGAAGATTGCTTCCCTATGGATTATTCTTTCAGGGGATTAGCTACTCAAATCAAAGAGGAAAGTATCTAGTCCAATTTATTTATCATCACAATCTAATAATATTAAACTACAGCCTCTGGGAGAAGCTAGGGGAAATTTCATTTGCTTTCCTCCTCCTGGGCTGGCTGACATTTAAAAGCTAATGAAGCAGGATGAGAAAGACGCTCAAAGGCAGGGCCTGGAACTCTGATGGCTTCCTCACTTTTGCCTAACAGAACCTCACAGTGATGGAACCCATGAAACAATGGTGTTATATACAGTCCTATCTCCAAACCCTATGCCCAAGTTGGGTGTTAAGACAGAATGAGGTGCTCTGGGTTGGGGTAGGAGGATAGAATACGGTAAATCAGCATAGAGAAGTTTGGGGGGTGGTTTGCATGTACTTAAAAGAAGCACCTAAGAGACTGGATTGGATGGAAGGAAAACATGATGGGGCACTGGGCACACTGACCGTAAATCTGCTGAGCGTTCAAACCAAGCACTTCCTCTTCTTTCAGACCTTTTTTTAGTTACTCTGGCTGGGTTCCTAATTACCATCAGAGCAGAAGAGGAAGGAAACAAGTACTAATCTACATGGGTGGACGTGTCCTTTTAGATCAGATTGGTTTTTGCCTACATTTTAATATTTTCTTTTCCTCTTATTCCTTTTGAGTTGCATGCAAATTTAATTAACTGACAAGTCCCACATTTCTGAATTTGGTGGCATAGAGCCAGAATACATGCAGAGCACTTGGAACTTCAGCGTTTCTTAAATGCTATCTGATTTTTAATTAAACAGAACCTGTTCCATTGTTTTGTCTCCTTTCCTGGCCACTGCTTCCTCTCAAATCTGATTTACTAGGAAATATTCAAATTCCATATCTTCTCTGGTTCTTCTTTTAACTAGGTGGTATACCATTGATTAAAGCTAAGGTGACTTAAAACTTTTCTTTCTTTCTGATATGCTGTCATTTAGGCAAGCTGACTCTTCATGAACGCTTTTGGGGTTTTCTTGGCAAAGATACTGGAGTGGCTTGCCATTTCCTTCTCCAGCTCATTTTTACAGATAAGGAAACTGAGGCAAACAGTGACTTGTCCAGGATCACACAGCTAGTAAATGTCTGCGGCCAAATTTGAGCTCAGGTCCTCCTAATTCCGAGGCTGGCATTCTATCTACTGTGCCACCCAGCTGCCCCTCTTTCTAATAGTATAGGAGACTAAATAGCCATTTCTGTCTGACTAGTATAGGTTTGTGCCTTGGGTTCAGCATGCCTATCAAGTCAAAAGTTAAAGAAAGTGAAGAGACAGAGGAGGATATGACATAATGTCTCAGCCACCAGAAGCTTGGACTGAAGGTTTCAAGGTCAGAGACAAGAGGACCAGGAGAAGTCAGATAATGAATAGGGCAGAAAGAGTTTTTCTCCAAGTTTAATTTACCCTTGTCTATTCCCCTGAACTCCATAAGGAATGACTTAGCCATGTCAAAGAGCCATCAGATGTCTCTGAATATCAAAAGTAAAAGCCTTGGTTCTGTAGCTACTGGCTTCTCCCAAGCCCATGTCCTGTGCCTCAAGGAAGAGCTGAGACCCAGATCCACAATTCTATGTTGTTCTTAGAAACACCAGCCCCTATATATCCTGTAAGTTGAGTGTCAACTGTGTTTCTTACGTCCCTTTGCCTATTCAGAGGGTAAGTGGTTGGGATCCTAAATAAACAGACCTATGTCTTTCTTAGAACCAATAAGGTATGCCTGTATTATTTAGATGAGCTATCTATATGAATAGGTATAACTAAGTCTTATTTGTATCTGTATCTAGATAGAAAAATATCAATATAGATCAACATTTCTATGTAGATATACAGCTAGTTCTATATAGATGTCTATAGAGATATATTTATAAAGCTATATATAGTTCTATTAGTTATATCTATATAGAACTAGCTATGTATCTAAATATGTAGACATATAAGTATAGACATGTTTATATTTATTTTACATTATATAATATATATTTTATGATATAATATATAAAATGTATGATATAATATCTTATATATTTATATACATATAGAAATATAGACATTTCTAGAGCAATATATAATTCTATGAGGTATATCTATATAGATAAATGTAGCTCTATAAAGATATCTATAAATATATGATATCTGTAGATATTTATCTTATGTACCTATATATATATATATATATCTATAGAGATGTAACTTGTCTAAATATATATGCAATATATAGAAATAGATATATGTATAGGTGTCTACAGATATCTATAGAGATATCTATAAATATTTATCTATCTTTATTTCTATCTACATATATCTATATATACATATATATAGATACTGTTTGTCTAAATATATGCAGGCAAGATAGATATAGATACATATATAGATATCTATATATTACCTATATTTATGGATAAATGTAAATAAATAAGATATATTTATACACACACATATACATATATCTAAATATAGACAGTTCATGGGTAACAGTATAATCTCTGTAAGTTCTGGGGGTCCTTATCCCAATTCACTTTTATACACATGACTTAGCTCACACACACACACACACACACACACACACACACACACACACACACACACACACACACACCCCTTCACTCCCCAAGCATGGTGTGCTATAGCCTCCTGCTCTTACTCTTTTTCTTACAAAATCTAGCAAGGTGGGTCCTCAGAGCAAGACCACACCTTCCTATCAGGGGTCAGGCGTGAGTATCTTTGTCTTACTGGCTTGAGTCTGATTCAGATGTGTTTTTACAGTTACTATCTCCTCTATATCATCAATACTCTCCAACAACTAATACCTCCATATCATTTGACCAATTAACATCCATTAATTAGCTTTTCCAAAGGGATATTTGCTGAGAAACTATAGCAAGAGCAGAAATAGGAAACATCCCCCATGGATTAGGGCAACAATCTTCCCTATACCACCTCTGTCCCTGTGGAAAATGGGCTTAAGCTTTCTGGTTATTGACTGATCTACCTGGCTATGTTGGTAGGCTGAGTTCAGCTTCTGGAAAACTATGCACGGTTTCCAGCTCCCAGATCTCCTGAGGCTCTTTGAGCTTTTGAGCCTGTGGCCTGGGAGAACACACTCAATCATACTCTAGTATGTCCCTCGTCTGATACTCCTTCACCTCTCCCAGAAAGAGCAGGGGTTTTGCTCCTGACATCATACCAGCTACTGGTATGCTCCATGACAGCTACAGGCGAGTGAGAATCTGATGACTTTCTCTTACCTAGAGCCCCACAGCAGCTCAAACTACTCACTTGAATGACAGGGAAGGAAAAAGACAGAAAGATCAGCCATTTGGTGCCTTTCGAATGAATGCCCAGTTATGACTCAGCAGCCAGTCAAAAGTCCTTTTCTTCACCCTGCAGGAAGCAGATATTTTTGAAACTGTTATGGAATGCCTGCATGTGCTTTGCAATGGAGAGCTGGGCCCCTCTAGTCTGCATCATCAGATCCTTCCAGAAACTGGCTCACCAAATGTACATGTTTCACATCCCTGGTACCTAGGGATAAATAAATACCTGTTAACCAAATAGCCTACATGTCATAATGAGGCACCAGTGAAAAAATATGATCCCTACGTAGACAGCTAAGTAGCACAGTGGACAGAGTGCCAGGCCTCAGGTCAGGAAGATCTGAGTTCAAATATGGCCTCAAACACTTACAAGCAAGTCCTTAAACCTGGGCAAGTCACTTAAACTAGTTTATCCCAGTTTCTTCATCTGTAAAATGAGCTAGAGAAGGAAATGGCAAACTATTCCAGTATCTTTACCAAGAAAACCTCAAATGGGATCACAAAGAGTCAGACGTGCCTGAAAAATAACTGATCATGAACAAAGTTCATTAAGTGAATGAACCTCAGAGAGGTTAAGTGACTGCTCAGGGTCACATAGGCAGGATTAGAACCTTAATTTCTTTTGAACTCCAGGTTCAGGGATCCTTTCATAAAATTGCCATTATTGAATTTGTTTAACTCATACAATAAGAATTTGATGAAGAGGAGATATTCTAACACACGCAGTTTTCAGAATTTTACTATCAACATAAGACATACTCTAGAAGACATGCAGATGTGCTCCAGGATCTGAATACACTCTGTGCTGTGTCTACATGGGCCCCCTCCTTCATTCCTTTTTCTCCTGATAAGGCAGTCTACATCTCCCTAGTCCTTTTGGCCCAAACTCAGTCTTGACTGGTTCACAATTTCTCTCTCTCTCTCTCCTCTCTCTTTGTGTGCGTCTCTCTCTGTGACTCTGTATGTCTCTGTCTGTCTGTCTCTCTGTGTCTGTCTCTCTGTGTCTCTGTCTGTTTCTGTTTCTCTCCATGTATCAGTCTGTCTCTCTCTCTGTGTCTCTGTCTCTCTCTGTATCTGTCTCTCTCTCTCTGTGTGTCTCTGTCTCTCTCTGTCTCTGTCTGTCTCTCTCCTCTCTGTGTGCATCTCTCTGTGACTCTATGTTTCTGTCTCTCTGTCTCTATCTCTCTGTGTCTCTGTCTCTCTCTCTGTCTCTGTCTGTCTATCTCTCTGTCTCTGTCTCTCTGTGTCTGTCTCTCTGTCAGTCTCTGTTTCTGTTTCTCTCTGTGTATCTGTCTGTCTGTCTCTGTCTCTCTCTGTCTCTGTCTCTGTCTGTCTGTCTCTCTCTCTCTCTCATAGGTGCTCTACTTGGTCACGGAATAAGTGGCTCCTCCCCAACTCAAAAGTGAGCCACTTTCTGCCAGCCCCAGAAGTATCATCACCCAGTTGCCATCTGGACCCATGCTCTTCCCTATTGAAGTCAAAGGCTCTGCTTCCTCCTTACTACCTGTGTGCCCTTGGCTAAGCAATTTTGCTTCTTTCTGGAACTCAGTTTCTGTAACTATAGGATGTGAGGGTGAACTCCATCCTCTCTGAGACTTTCCATTTCTTGGTCCTCTTGTAACACCTCATTACAACCATTAGCTCTAAGCCTAGAGGCAATTAAATAGTTCCTAAGGTCCGCAGGATTCTTTCCTCTAAGACTTGAGGGAATTTATTTCCAATGAAATGTCATAAATTATGTAATTATTCTGAGCT
Source organism: Phascolarctos cinereus (assembly GCF_003287225.1). Classification (NCBI taxonomy): domain Eukaryota; kingdom Metazoa; phylum Chordata; class Mammalia; order Diprotodontia; family Phascolarctidae; genus Phascolarctos; species Phascolarctos cinereus. The sequence continues at coordinate 67,145,943 of NW_027555514.1, forward strand.
CCCAGTTTAAAAAAAATTCCTAATATTAAGCAGGGGTTGGGCTCTCTATTTAGATTTATATTTCTATCTATCTTTAGTTAACCCTTGGCTTCCTTGTGGTTGAGGAAAATGTCAGATTATTGATAACGTTTGGCTAACAAAAGAAGAGATTATATTATGGTGTCTGTGGAGAGGCACTGGAAGGGGAAATTGGTGAAAGAGCCAACATTTCCATGGGATTCCTCTAGGTCCTTACACTGATGAGTACATTGGCGGTGGCAGCCCAGGTCTTTTGCTCTTATATATGTCCCTCCTTGATATTTCTGTTCTCTCCCATAGTTCAGCATTCACCTTCTCTTTCTCCTTTCACTGATTGCCTTGGGACTAACCCGTTCCTAGATCAGTTTTGCATGGTCCCACTCCCTCACCTTCCAAACCCTTGGAATCCCTGGTTCTGAAGTAGCTCCCTCCTTTTAAGATAAACTTCTTGGAGAGTGGCCAAGACTTTCACCCACTGGCTTTGTTTGAGTCATCTGAGAAGTCTTCTTACCCAGCAGGCAATTACTTTTAAGTAGAATAGAATAATAATGGATCCCTACCCTCCCATTTTGACCAAGGTTAATTCAAATGTAAAATGGTGGTTACCTACTCCTCCTCTTCTCCCTCAGCCCTTGACACCAAGGAGGAAATTAGGACTTCCCTCAAATCTTGCCACCTGCAGCCCAGCTTTGTTAAAAGAAGTTCTCTTTGTAGATCATAAAAAAGGGAAAAGGACCCACATGTACGAAAATGTTCATAGCAGCACTTTTTGTGGTGGCAAAGAATTGGAAATTGAGAAGATACCTATCAATTGGGAATGGCTGAACACATTGTGGTATATGAATGTAATAATACTATTGTTCCATAAGAAATGAGCAGGTGGATTTCAGAAAAACCTGGAATGACTTGTATGGACTGATGCTGAGTGAAGTGAGCAGAACCAGGAGACCTTTGTACACAGTAACAGCCACATTGTGCTATGACTGACATTGATAGGCTAAGTCCTTCTCAGCAATGCAAGGGCCTAAGACATCTCCAAAAGTCTCATGATGGAAAATGCTATCCACATCCAAAGAAAGAACTATAGAGTTTGAATGCAGATCGAAGCATACTATTTGCTATTTTTTTTCTTCTGTTTTGTTTTGTTTCCTCTTTCTGATAGTTCCTCCTATTGGGTCGAATTCTTCCTTACAACATCACTTATGTGAAAATATGTTTATTAGGAATGAATATGGATAGCTTATATCAGATTGTGCACCATCTTGGGGAGGGAGGGGGGCAGGAAGGGGAAGAAAAATTTAAAACACAAAAGCTTATGGAAGTGATTGTTGATAAATCAAAATAAATTAATTTTAAAAAAGAAAAGAAAAAAAAAAAGAAATGATGAGCAGGCAAACTTCAGAAAAACCTGGAAGGATTTGCATGAACTGATACTGAGTGAAGTGAGTAGAACCAGGAGAACACTGTACATAATAACAGCAACGTTATGCGGTGACTGACTTTGTTAGACTTAGCTCTTCTGAGCAATGCAATGATTTAAGACAATTCCAAAAGACTCATGATGGAAAATGCTATCCACATCCAGAGAAAGAACTATGAAGTCTGAATGCAGATGGAAGCATACTATTCTCTGTTTCTTTTGTTGTTTTCTGTTTTTTTCTTTCTCATAGTTTTTCCCATTTGTTCTGATTCTTCTTTCACAACATGACTAATGTGAAAATATGTTCAATATGATCATACATGTATAGCCTATATCAGATTGCATGGTGTTTTGGGGAGGGGAGAGTGGGAGTCTGATTTAGAACTCAAAATCTTATAAAAGTGAATGTTGAAAATAAAAAATTAATTGATTGATTTAAAAAAAGAAGTTCTCTTTGTATCTGGAGGAATTAGTCATCAAGGGACTGTTTCTGCACCACCACTACCACTAACCCCTAGATATACTCCCGACCCCACTGACACATTGCTGGCCCTCAATGAGCTATATCTCTTATTCCTCCCTCCTCATAACTTTGCCGTAGTTTTCCTTCCACCAAGATATCATTCTTCCTTCCTCTTTTATTTTTCTGTCGAATTAATCCCCTCTGTGGTGATCTTGTCCCACACCTCCTTCCACATGTCTCCTTCTTACGTTCCTATACCATATCCTATGATGTCATCCCACCTCCAATGAAGCCCTTGGAAGTGGTGGGTGTAAGTTCTGGGAGTATGATGGGGCACGAAGAGCAATAGATCCAGAGGAAATGGAAATCCTGCCTGCCATTTCTCTCTGTGTGACCTTGGTTGTATGCTCTGGGACACAGATTCCTCACCCAGAAAATAAAGTTGGTCTTAAACCAGGGGTCTTAACTTTTTGTATATCATAGATGCCTTTGGCAATCTGATAAAACCTTTTCTCAGAACATTTATTATTGTTTTTAAATTCATAATTGAAGAAGATGTTTAGTGTTGGTTAGGAGTTAGTGAAAATACAGATGCAATTTTTTTCTCATCCAAGTTCACAAATTTCCACACACTCCCCTTCCCCCTCAAAATCCTTTCCTGGGTTAATGAACCCCGAGTTAAGATTAGATGATTTCTATGATACTCTGTGACTTAAAATCTATGCTCCTAAGTGTTAAAAGTCCTTCTTTGTTTCTGCCTCAGGATTTCTCAGTTCATTGTCTGTCCCTAGAAGCTGTGCCTTGGAAAGAGATGGAAAACAGCAGTGCGTTCCAGTAGTACATGGATTTAGGAGTCAGACAGCCAGGGGTCCAGTTCTGATTCTCCCAAGAATCTCTGCTACTCTTTGTGAAGTGGCTCTTTTATGGCCAGAGTATTGGATTGGGACTGAGTGAGAGCTGGGTTCAAATCTAACTTAGATACTGACCAGCTATGTGACCTGGGATAAGTTACTTGACTTCTCTGAGCCTCATCTGCAAAATTAAAAGGTTTTACTGAATCCTTTGAGATCTTTTCTAGTTCTAAATCTATGATGCTAAGCCACCAGTTTTCCATCAACCCACCATAATTCACCTTTTAGCTACTATCAGGTCTGCTGGCACCATGCATTAGCCATCTAACCTTAGGCAAGTCACTTAAACTCTTGTGACTTTCAGTTTCATAGAACATGGAAGTGGGGGAGAATTTAGAGATTATCTAATCTAATCCCCTCATTTTACAAATGGGGAAAGTGAGGGCCAGAGAGGTTATGACCTACCCATTATCACATGGGTAGTAATTGGTAGGACTTGAACCCAGGTCCTCTTATCTCCAAATCCAGTGCTTTCCTTTTCTGGAAAAGGGGGAAAAGAGAGACAGAGAACATTTTCTGAGTAAAATATAGCTACAAGTTGCAATTGTTATTTTTTTTAGAAGGAAAGCAAGCACTACAAAACGGACATCTCCAGTATCGTGTGCAATCCTCTATTTCTCTGCTATGCATGTGACAAAGCCCATTTCATTTGGTGTTTGCGACATTCTGCATAAAAATCCATTTTCAAAAAGAGAAGGAAGCATCATACAAGTATTAGTCTGAATAAAACTTTTCCTTCTGAAACCACCCATTAAGGAACATTAAATGAGACATGCTATGGTGAGTTGATGTGGGTGGGGAGTGAGGGGGAGGGAGAAGAGAAAGGAGGGTTTTAGAAAGGAAGGAAATACAGAACATCTATCCTCTACACCCACCAAGGAATCCCCCAAACAAATCTGAGGCCCAGACTGGGGTCAGGCAATAGCTTTCCTTGGATCTAGAGACGAGTGAGGAAAAAGCAAAGGAGAAATGAACTACCAGGCCAGGAAGGCCTCTTTGCCGCCTGCTGCTCAACCAGGCCTGGAAACCTCTGGGTTCCAGATGAATGCACTTGTAATAAAGTGTACTGCTTTTCTTTCTGTTTCACTATGTAAAATGCTTCATTAGGGAACAACATTGGGTGCCTGCTTGCTTGCTACTTGGGGCTGGCAAGATAGCAAAAAGCCAGGAACAGGAAGTAGTGAGTGAGCTATAAGGAGGCCTCCACTGTTCTGACTCACCATTAACCTTTTCCCTCCATCCTTTTGGCTGGTAAGAGCAAAAACTTTGGTAAGAACAAAATTTCCACACGGAAGAAATGCCCATGCCAGAAGGGGAGATGGGAAGTTATATGTGTGTTAGCCTTATCACAGAAGTTGAAAAGTTGGCTAAAGGCCATCCTTGACACCGAAACCTGTTTTAGGTTGTTGCATTTTGTTTTTTTTTTCTTCCTCTTGGAATCATTTGCTTCTCAGGAGTGACTGTTTGCATTCAGACCATGGCATGTGTGAAAAACAATCTTGAACCAAAAGTGATTGGCAGTTCCTTGGTTTAAAAATTCATAAACTGCAAAAGTCCTTCAGGGGTATCCATTAAGGTCTTCATATCCTGAAAGTGCTTTTAGAACTTTGAAGCCAGGAGATTGGCTAGATCAGGGATTCTTAACCTGGAGTCCATGAACTTATTTTTTAAATATTTTGAAAATTATATTTCAATATAACCAATTTCCTTTGTAGTCCTTTGCATTTCACTTTATGCATTTTAAAACATGATTCCTGGTAAGGGGTCCATAGGCTTCCTTAGCCTGCCAAAGGGGGTACAGGACACAGAAAAAAAGGTCAGGAGACTCTAAGCAGGATGGTCTCTCAGATTGTTTCTATTTCTAAATTCTGTAATTCCATTAATCCCCTTATTCTACATATATGGAAAGATTGTCCCAGGCAAATTGAGTTATTGAAAAATCTCATAGCTTTAGTGAAATGGCCTAAATCTCCTGTATCTCAGTCCACTACTCTTTTTATGGCACTATTTTCTTTAATGAATCGTACTTTGATGCCTTTTTTGAGATGCTAAGCATTATTGCTAATTATGAACATTTTATTCAAGTCACTATGTATTTGTAAAGTAAATATTTATACAATCCCATCTCTGCCACTTACTACCTTGATATCCTGTGGCTAATCATTTAACTTCTCTGTGACTCAGTTTCCTCATCTGTAAAATAAGGAGGTTGGTCTAGATGGCATCTCTTGTCCCTTTCAGTTCTAGATAAATTATACTAGATGCTACCATATTCAACATTCTACATGGCATTAGGAAAATGTCTAAGATATATTCTGCAGCTTTGTAGGACTTGATAATTTTGTCGGAAGCCTGAATGGGTAGAAGGTCTCTACAGAAGTCCTAGGACTGAAAGGCAGGGCCAAGATGATGGAGTACAAGCTGGGACCCAGCTGACTTCTCTCAACATTCCCCTCCAAACAACTTGAAAATAATACCTTCAATCAAATGTGGGAGTGACAGAGTCAACAAAAGGTCAGAGAAAGACATTTTTCCAGCCCCAGACCACTTAGGAGGTCTGCAAGAGAAGTCTACAGGCATTAGGGTGGGCACAGACACAGGATGTGGCAGAAATACTAGCGGTGGGCTTGGAGGTGACAAGGACAGCAGCAGCAGCTTCAGGTGCTCTCAGCCCAGAGATGGTAAGGGGCTGGACAAGCGATCAGAGAGATATTACAGGGGATCCTTCACTGGCACTGGGTGCAACTGGCATTGATTGGCAACTCTATTGCCCATAAGCAATTCTGGGTTGTAGTTCCAGGGTGGAAAGGAGCTCTGGGGGTCCATCACAAGGGAGCAGAGGCCTTGGTCACAGTTCTAGAGCCAACAGGAGAACAAACACTCATGGCTGCAGAAAAGTAGCCTTTTTGTGTAAAGACCAGAGCACAGACCAGGAGAGCAATAACCACACCTCTCCCAGGATCACACATCATGGAAGCATGAAAAATTTGCAGGACCCTGGAACTAGTTCTGAAAACAGCAGCACAGAAAAGCCTGAAGCTTGACACAGTGTCTTCCCACCCTGAGGTAAGCAGATCCTAACTTTATGTTAAAGTTCAAAGTGAAGAAATAGGACGGGAAAATGAGCAAACAACAAAAAAAGAACTTGACCATAAAAATTTCCTAAGGTGGTAGGGAATACCAACATATAAACTTAGAAGAAGACAACAATGTGAAAATAGCTACAAACAAAGCCTCAAAGAAAAATGTTAATTAAACCCAAAGCCAGCAAGAATTCCTGGGAGACTTTAAAAGAGAGAGAGAGGGGCAGCTAGGTGGTGAATGGATAGAGCACTGGCCCTGAAGTCAGGAGGCCCTGAGTTCAAATCTGGTCTCAGACCAGACACTTGACACTTAACTAGCTGTGTGACCCTGGGCAAATCACTTACCCCATTGCCTAGCAAAAACAAATGAGAGAGAGAGAGAGAGAGAGAGAGAGAGAGAGAGAGAGAGAGAGAGAGAGAGAGAGAGAGAGAGAGAGAGAGAGAGAGAGAGAGAGAGAGATGAGTAGTAGAGGAAAAATTGGGAAAAGAAAAAAAGTGATGCAAGAAAATTATGAAAAGAGAATTAACAGCTTGGTAACAGAGGCAAAAAAAAATACTGAAGACAATAACACCTTAAAAAAAACAGAATTAGCCTAATGGTAAAAGAAGCACATAAATTCACTGGAAAAAAAAAACTTCCTTAAAAGCAGAATTGGCCAAATGAAAAATGGGATACCAAAGCTCACTGAAGAAAATAATTCCTTAAAAATTATAATTGGGCAAGTAGAAGCTAATGACTCCACGAGACATCAAGAAACAATCAAATAAAAAGGAATGAAAAAAATAGAAGAAAATGTAAAATATTTCATCAGAAAAACTGACCTGGAAAATAGATCCAGGAAAGGTAAGGTAAGAATTATTGGACTCCCTCAAAGCCACAATCAAAAAAGAGCCCAGACATCATATTTCAAAAACTTTTGTGAAGGAAAACTGCCCTAATATCTTAGATCCAGAGGGTAAAATAGAAATTGAAAGAATCCACTGATCACCTCCTGAAAGAGATCCCAAAATGAAAACTCCCCAGAATATTATAGTCAAAATCCTGTACTCTCAAGTCAAAGAAAATATTGTAAGCAGCCAAAAAGAAACCATTCAAATATTGTAGAGCCACAATCAAGGTCACACTAAATTTGGCAGCTTCCATGTTAAAGGGATGGAGGGCTTAGAACGTGATATTCTGGAGGACAAAAGAGCTAGGATTACAACCAAGAATAACCTACTTCGCAAAACTGAACACATTCCTTCAGGAGAAAAAAATGGATATTTAATAAAAAAAAAGAGGACTTCCAAGCATTCCTGATGAAAAGACAAGAGCTGAATAGAAAATCTGACATTCAAATACAAGACTCAAGAGAAGCATAAAAGGGTAAGTATGAATGGGTAATCATAAGAGACTCAATGGAGTTAAACTCTTTACATTCCTATATAGAAAGATGATATATGTAACTCCTAAGAACTTTATCATTATTAGGGTGGTCAGAAGGAGTCAGGATAAAGAGAAGGCATGGGTGTAACTTGATTATGTCAGGATGATCTTCAAAAGAAAAGAATGTAGGGGTAAGAAAAAGGATATAGTGGGAGAAAAGGGAAGGGAGAAGTAGAATGAGACAAATCAAATGTAAAGGAGGCATGCAAGTCACTTAACTCTGTTTGCCTCAGTTTCCTCATCTGTCAAAATGAGCTGGAAAAGGAAACGGCAAACCACTCTAGTATCTTTGCCAAGAAAACTCCAAATGGGGTCACGAAGAGTTGGACATGCCTGAAATGACGCAACAATAAGAATGATGATCATGTGGCGTAAAGTATAGAGGAGAAAGAAGACCAGTCAAGGGAAACCTAACAGAAAGCTTTAATGACCATACACTTACCTTACTCACATATCTACTCCTCTGTGAGGCCACAAGATGTTAACAGAATCTCATGAAAATAGCTCTTGTGCTCTGAGCAGACAGGTACTCCACTCATTATCACTTCCATCTCCATAATATGGGGTGGCCACAGATTTCTCTGAAATCTCTGCATTTCTCTGTTCTCAGAAGTCTTCCTAGGACCGATACTATATAGCCATATTTTGGCTATACAGCTACACAGCTATACAGGTGGCCACCCAGAAATGTGCCTGGTTTTTGCTAGGATGTAAGGTAGAAGCAAAACAAACCACTTTGCATGTATCTCAGCAACATGTGGAAGAATAAATAACAAAAACTTTCTTATGAACCTGTGGAAAGGAAAAACATTGGATGCCGGGGTACCCTTGGTTGCCACCTGATGCCTGAAGGTCCAAGGCACTTTGAGTAGAGAAGAGCACAAGACAAATGAGTGCAGGGGTTTGGAATCAGTGAATGTGGGTTCAAACTTCAGCTCTGCCATTTATTTACCCTTTGACCTTGGCCAAATTACTTAATCTTTCTCAGCTTCAGTTTCTTCCTTCATACAACGAAGAGATTAGATTAAGTGATCTCTAAGGTATCTTGCAATTCTAAATATATTACCCTTTGCCCTTTTCTCCTAAGAATTTATTTCTTCACATTCTGGCCTGAAACTGGTCAAATCATTAGGGCAGAAATGAGAGTCAACAAGAAACTGACAGAGGGTGCTAGTATGGGCATTGTTTCAAAACTGACTCTCTGGGGGTAGAGCCAAGATGCCAGAGTAAAGGCAGGGACTCACCTGAGCTCTCCTCCAAATTCTTCCAAATACCTGTAAAAAATGACTCTAAACAAATTCTAGAGGAGTAGAATCCACAAAAAGACAGTGAAACAAATTTCCAGCCCAAGACAACCTGGAAGATCAATGGGAAAGGTCTTTTGCACCAGACTGAGAGAGGACTGTAGTCCAACACAGTACGTGCCAGCGTGGTCCGGAGCCCCAGCAAACCTGAAGCAGGGCTCAGGGACTGAATGTCTGGCAGCTGTGGTGGTTTCTATACTTCTTAGCCTATAGATGCCAAAGACAACTTAGAAGGTCAGCAGGAAAGGCCTGTTGGACCTGGGTGAGAAAGGAGCACAGTCCAGTACAAGCCCAGAAGGAGATTACAGGGGTCTCTTTGCTAGTGCTGAGGCAGGACTCTGTTGCTTTGCCCATACTTGGATCTGGGTCAAAGTCCTGGGTAGCAGTCCTGGGGCGAGAAGGGCTACTAGCATAGCAGAGCTTGTGGCAGCAGTAGAGAGGGTACCCTTCTCACAGTTCTAGGGCAGAAAAGAGTGCTTGTGGTTACTCACAGACCAGAGCACAGGCCAGGAGAGGAGTAAACACCCATCCTTAGATCATACCACCTTGGAAGAACTGAAAACTTACAGGTCCCTAGAAGTATCTCTGAAAACAGCTGCACAAAATCCCTGAAGCTTGGGACAGTGTACCCTTCATTCTGGAAGCAGAGTCCTGCCTTAACAAAGAGTTAAAAAGTCAAGTAATAGGCTGGAAAAATGAGCAAACAATGGAAAAAGTATCCTAACTATAGAAACTTACTTTGATGACAAATAAGATCAAAACACACACTCAGAATAAGACAACAAAGTCAAAGCTCCTATACCCAAAGTCCCCGAGAAAAATATGAATTGGTCTCAGGTTGTGGAAAAGCTCAAAAAGGATTTTGAAAATCAAGAGAAGTAGTGGAAAAACTGGGAAGAGAAATGAGAGTGATGCAAGAAAATCATGAAAAACAAGTCAACAGTTTGCTAAAGGAGACCCACAAAAATGCTGAAGAAAATAACACCTTAAAAAAAATAGCCTAACCCAAATGGCAAAAGAGGTCCAAAAAGCCAATGAGGAGAAAAATGCCTTAAAAAGTATAATTGGCCAGATTGAAAAGGAGGTTCAAAAACTCACTGAAGAAAATAATATCTTGAAAAATAGAATGGAGCAAATGGAAACTAAAGACTTTATGAGAAATCAAGAAATTATAAAACAAAACCGAAAGAATGAAAAAATGGAAGACAATGTGAAATGCCTCATTGGAAAAACAATTGACCTGGAAAACAGATCCAGGAGAGATAATTTTAAAATTATTAGACTACCTGAAAGCCATGATCAAAAAAAGAGCTTAGACATCATCTTTCAAGAAATCATCAAGGAACACTGCCTTGATATTCTAGAACCAGAGGGTAAAAAGAAATTGAAAGAATCCACTGATCACCTCCTGAAAGAGATCCCCAAATGAAAACTTCCAGGAATATTATAGCCAAATTCCAGAGTTCCCAGGTCAAGGGGAAAATATTGCAAGCAGCCAGAAAGAAAGTATTATGGAAACACAATTAGGATAACGCAAGATTTAGCAGCTTCTGCATTAAGGCATCAGATGGCTTGGAATATGATATTCTGGAGGGCAAAGGAGCTAGGATTAAAACCAAGAATCGCCCACCAGCAAAACTGAATTGTTCAGGGGGGAAAATGGAAATTTAATGAAACAGAGGACTTTCAAGTATTTTTGATGTAAAGACCAGAGCTGAATAGAAAATTTGACTTTCAAACGCAAGACTCAAGAGAAGTATGAAAAGGTAAACAGGAGAGAGAAATCATAAGGGACTTATTTAAGTTAAACTGTTTACATTCCTACATGGAAAAATTATATTTGCAACTCATAAGATTTTTCTCATTATTGGGATAGTTAGGAGTTTATGTAAAAGGGATGTATGTGTGTGTGTGTGTGTGTGTGTGTGTGTGTGTGTGTACATACACATTATACATATAAAGGGATGATATCGAAAAAATAAAATTAAGGGGTGAGAGAGAGGAATGTACTGGGAGAAAGAGAAAGGGAAACACAGAATGGGATAAATTATCTCACATAAAAAAGGCAAGAAAAAACTTTTACAGTGGAGGGGAAGAGAGGAGAGGGGAGAGGGAGTAAGTGAAACTTAACTCTCATCAGAATTGGCTCAAAGAGGGAATAACATACACACTCAATTGGGTGCCAAAATCTATCTAACCTACAGGAAAGTAGGGAGGATGGGGATAAGAGAAGGGGAGATTTGTAGAAGGGAAGGCAGGCTGGGGGAGGGGGTAGCCAGAAGCAAACACTTTTGAAGAGGGATAGGATGAAAAGAGAGAGAGAAAATAGAATAAACAGGGGCAGGGCAGTCAGGATAGGATGGAGGGAAATATAGTTAGTCTTTCATCACATGACTATTATGGAAGTGTTTTGCATCACTACACATGTATAACCTATATTGAATTGCTTGCCTTCTCAATGAAGGGGGGGTAGGGAGGAAAGGAGAGAATTTGGAACTCAAAGTTTTAAAAATCAATGCTAAAATTGTTTTTACATGTAACTGGATAAAAATAAAACACTAAATTAAAAAAAAACTGACTCTCAACCTCCCTTCCAATCACCTTGTTTGTGCCTTTTAACTCTTAGCACAAATATGTTAACTTGAAGGGCATTGCCATGTTTTAGTTTTCTAATTGCTTTTTATGAATACACATTTCCAAATCCCTTGAATTGAATGCCACTCTGAGCTAGGGGTCTGTGCCAGCAAAAACTCACTTGTTAGAAGTAAGATATTAGGACAACATAGGGAATGGGCTTTTCATTTCATTGGCATAGGGGACTGCCAGGTGAGGAAGATCAGCACTTTCTCTGTGACTAAAAAAGTCTTAAGGAGTTGCTTGGAACATAAGTGACTTGTCCAAGGTCGCACAGCTAGTATATATCAAGAGTTAGGACTTGAACACAGGTCATCCTGACCCCATGGCCAGTTCTCTATTATACCATGCTACAAATTCTACAGTCAACACATCACATCAGGAAGGTACTTTAGGATGAAGTTGCCTCATGGTATAAAGAAACTGAGGCTTAAGGAGTCAGAGACAGCCTTAATTCTTTACATTTTTTGTTAAATGTTTACTTGCCCGAAATTAAATTTTTTGTAGGTCCTGGGCTTACATCTGTTAGAATAGCCCAAGAAAATATAGCCTTTCCTTCCAGGAAGGGTCTCCCCTTATCGGGTACAATTTGTTGACTTCTTCCTGGAGAGAAGCTGCCTCTACAAGCAAGGTCAGGCTCCTATACAGCTTTCATTTACACAACAAGGTAGGCAATGTTGTTTTAACATGTAATTGGGAGAAACATAAAATACTATTTTTTAAAAAAAGAATATCGGCAACCTAAGCAACTCCACAGACTTGTAGGAGCACACTTGCAGGTAAGAAGATAAAGATAACCAGTGCTAATTGATAGTGCTTCCTTGGATGTCAATATCCCAACCGTGGTCAAAGAGAGATTGGATTCATAATTTCTTTCATTCCTTGACATTAGAATTTTGGTCTTCTGGTCCACTCTCTCAGTGGTTTCCAGACCAAGTGTCTGTGGGATGGTGAGGAGAGATGGTTGGCCTTGTGATTTGTTTAATCTTGAAAGGGTTGAAGGCTGAGTAATGATAGACATATACAGGGTTAAGAAAATTAATTCTGCTACTTTTAATCTTTCTTTACTTTAACTTGGGAGAGATTAGTGGGCCTTACCTAAGTGATTTGGCTCTGAACACTGTGCCTGTTAAGACCTAAGATAGAGCTGGGGGAAAAAGAGGAGGGGGAAAATCTTTTTAACATGAAATTACAGAGGAATAAAAAACCATGGAATCTAAAATTTATTCACATTTTTTGTTCATCTACTGAACATTTCAGTAATAGCTATTAATAAAGATGCCCTTCAATGATACTTCACTGCCAAAAATTGTTACTCAAGGTAGAAATTTTATAGGACATAGAAATGTTCCAAAACTGATTCTCTCCCTAAGAAGCTTTAGCAAAGAAGAGCCAAGATCCTCTGCTTCTCTTGGTCTATTCTAGGGGGCTTTCCCTCCTTCTCTTAGGGCATTTTCCTGTTTAGCAAGGCAACCCATATTCCCACTCCCAAGCACACAGGTCTTTCCAGTCTCAGCTTTTCCTCTTTCTTGAGCTGGAACTGGGCCCTGCCATGATAACATCATTGTCTCCTTCTTGGCCACTTTCACTGCCAACCTGTGCTGAAGGAGTTGGAACTTCCTTAATTCTCTTCCTTATCCTGGTCAATTTTAAGAGGTTTTGTTCCCATCTTTCTTCTCCTCCTGTGTCACTTCCTTCCCTCCATTGCTCCCCAAGTTTTTATTAACTGTACTGAAATCATAGCCGGTACTAGATATATTTTAGCCTTATATATCTTACAGAGAAATAATAAAGATATCTAACAAAGCTTTGACCTCAAAAACAGAATTCTTAAAGACTAGTACTATCCCTTTGTGTATAACAGATATTCTCAAAGTTATTTAGGGGGCAGGGTGTTTCCAGAATTGATTTGATCCAACAGCTTTCATTAAAATCTGGTGCTCAAGATCTCAATTTGAGTTCTTAAAAGACAGAGTGGTATCTTGTGTCTCCAGATGAATGAAGGAGAAAGAGTAACAGAACAGATTCAAGGGAAAAACAGGCATAAAAGGATATGAGATGAAACAATCATAGTTAAAAAGAAAAACCACATACTATAGCTAAGACAAAATATGGAATTTATTCAGAGATTTGACCAGTCCACATTGGGCAAAATACTTTGTTTCATCTGCATTACCCGAAAACACGTTTTAATAATATTCTTAAATATTTTACAATGTCAAAAGTACAGGATTGTTCTTTAAAGCATTTGATATATAACATACACAGTATGCTCTCTCCGAACTCAAATGCTTAACACATTTGAGCATTACAAAGGTTTCAGTTTTTCCTAGAAGTTCACTCATTCATCCCATTGGATGTACAGAATTATGTGGTTTACACAGTTTTGCCAACATCCAAAACGTTGTGTTTTAAATGTATTAAGCATAGCATGTACAATAAGAATTGTTTCCATAGGAACATAACAGGACTTGTCATCAGTGACAGGTAGCTAGGGATACATTCAATCAGCCATTCCAATACACTGGCCAAGTTTACTGGTGGTTAAAACAGTACTCTGGGCCTTTCTCACCCCTCAAAAAAGTCAATGCAATTTTTGCCAGAATCTAACGTCAATGGCTCAAGGAAATACTGTTTAAAAACAACAAACATTCTCCAATAAATGAAGATTTCTTATCCAACTGAGAAACAAAAGTAGTAATTTCTACATTAACATATTCTTATAATTGTCCAAAACTGAAAATACCAAAGTGCACAACAGATGGAACCAATCACCAGAAAGTCATTCTTCTAATCTTCTCAACTTTCTTATTTGGGGGTTATCATCAGGGACATGAGAACATTTCTTCTTAATGTGTACCAATCTAGTTTCAAAGATTAACTGCATATGGGTGCCGTAGAGCCCATACCATCCAGCTAAAAGACTTGTGGTACTACCGACGTAGTCACTATGTAGAGTCATTACTAAATCTCCTAGGAGGAGATTTAGTTAGGAGACCCTAACTTGGAGCAGACGATGCTGGCATTCAGCCATATTCTAACGTAGGAGGCCCCCGGACAAGGTTGAAATAGCCAGCCAGGGCTCCGAGGTCGATATAGAGAGATCGTTGCCTCTTCATTGCTTCAGATTCTTCTGTGCTCCCAGTGCATGAAGAGGAATCTGTGAACACAACAATTGGGGGACTGTCAATTCGCCATCCAGAACAGATCGGATGCACATTTAGCCAACAAACACAATCACTTGGGGTCTGCTGAGAAGTCTTTTAAAAATCTTATTTTATTCCAAAAGCTTGAGTATTCTTCCTCAACTATCCATCTCAGATGAAACAGACCAAACGGCAATTCAAAAAGCAAATGGCTATGAGATGGTCTAGAGGAACCCACCATGCAGAGACTTCTTAGAAGAGTAGTGGGGGAAAAGGTCAGAGAAAAGTCCATGGGACTTTGAGGAGAGGCACATGGGGACAGAGTATGAATCTCAGTAGCTTTTAATACAAAGAAAATGATAAACACACACTGTTCTTAGAACAGTTTCTAAATTGAGAAGTTCTCTGTCAGGGGAAAAGATTTTTAGCAAAAGATCAAAAATGCCATTTGAATTCAAACTCTGCTTTGTAATCATGGGCCACTTAGGATATTATCCCATGGGTTAGGGCCTGAGGACATTTACTGTGAAAGCCTATAATGATACTTTACCAAAACCCAAACTATTATGGCTCATTTACTTAAAGTGAACAAGTGGACTATCTGTTGTATGAAGTCAGAAACCACTCAGGACAGGATTGGAATATCCAGACGTATGGACCAACCCACAGTGACCATCTACCAGAGATGCACATTGTGATTTTCGAGTAAATTGATTCTCAATGAGAAAAAAAAAACCTGTTTCTAAAATCCTAGCTATGGCTACAATAGCTCATGTTCTGCTTTTATTCCACAACTTCAAAGAAAGAAATCTAGAAGCATCCTTAGAAGAAAAGCAAACTTGCAGGCGACACCCTCCTATAATGTTCTCTGTACCTGTAATGTTCTCCGGCAGCTCCAAATCCTTTCTCGTTACTCTTTTCCTCTCAAAAAGGGCTGAGTCCAGACTCTGACAACGTGGCTGCTCTTCTCGGGGAGGGTTCAGGGCCTCGTGCTTCAGTAAGTCTGCTGCAGTTGGACGATGGTTTGGGTTCCTTTCCAATGCTGCTTCTATCAGCTCTCTCATGCCTGGGCTAGAGTCCTGAGCAATGTCTTCCAAAGGGGGTGCTTGCTTATGAATCTAATAACAAACCAATTTTTTTTTTTTAGTTTCTAATGAGAGAAAATGCTCTAGGGACTAGTCATTGGAAATTACATTCTGTCACCAATTTCCCCCCCCTCACTGCCAACAAAAACAACAAATATCACTCCCCAAGAGCATAGGTTTAAATTCAAACACTGGATTCATCATCTAAAAGCACTGAATTTACAAAGGGGACACCTTGTTTCTATGCTGTCTCCAACACAGCCGTGGCCTCAGCTTACCTCTGCTGCTCTGGCAAAGTCTCTACACTCTTCTCCTTTGAGAAAGGAGGGTGGTATTGTTTCTCCTGGATCCCAGACCATCAAGTGGATCAGCAGTCTAACCTCTATATCACTTATTAGCACAGGGCTTAGTAATCTCTTCTGTGTCATAGACCTCTTTTGCAATGTGGTAAAGCCTACAGAGCCCTTCTCAGAAAAAATGCCAGTTTCTACATTTATAATTAAAGGAAATGCTGAATTTCAGTTATAGATTGGTGAAAATAAGGTTGTCTTTTTTTTCCCATCCAAATTCATGGACCTCCTGAAATCTTAGGTCCCCTTGATCTCAAGTTAAGCACCCCCAACTTGAAGAGTTCAAAGTGCACAAAGGACATCTCCGGCTTGGAGACTGGGGTCATTTCAAGGTTGCTGCCAAGTACTTTAATTTTGTGGGATAAAAAGAAATGATCTTTCAAGGATGGCTGATTCAGGCCCAAGAGGCCCTTCCCTTTTATATTACTTATTACTATTATTATTAATTTTCTCCAACATAGGACATGCTTGTAGCTCTCTTAACACCATTTCAATACTCTATGACAGCCTGGGAGCTTGTCTGAGCAGGAGTTTCCCAGCCCAGGCCGAACCATGCCTCCCGTGGCTGGTTTGATGGTGTATACTTACTATGTAAAGGTAGGATGGGTAGGCAGAGCGAGGGTAGCGTTTCACCCAGGGAGGGGTACCCGTCTGCATGTGAATGAGGGTGGCCCCCAAGCTATAGATATCGGCTTTTGTTGAATGACCTCTGCAGAGAATCACTTCTGGGCTCATGTAAATCTGGAGGAAAAAAAAAAAAAGGAGGGGGGAAGGTGAGAATCAGCCCGATGTTCCCTCATTTGGTTATTTTAGTATTTATTTCCCTGCTCCATTTCTGGGAATTCCCCCGCCTTATCATTTCTATCAACCCTCTACCCTCTGCAAAAGAGACAATGCTTGCTTCTTCTAGGTAAGGAAAATAAGAGACACACTTTATTTGGGAGCCAGGCAACCTTGGCTGGAGGGAGTAAACTTAGCCTGACAAAGAATGTCTTTCAGCCACATGCTGAAAGTGCTGCAGATTGGGTCATGAAGACAGCTGATGCCAAGCAAAGGACGCAGGATTTCCATCTTGCTAGAAGCAACGACATACTGCACTTTATGGTTTTCTTAATGAGTTGGGGGGCTTTTTGTTTTTTATTTAATTTTTTTTTAAGACTTGATCTATCTTAGCCTGCTACTTTTCCCACTTGGATTGGTTCAACACTCCTGAAATATCCCACCCACCTCTTCCATCATGCCTAGGGGCTCACCATAGTAATATTGAACTTTTATTATCAATTACATAATTAATATTAATACAGAGTCAGTAGACTCAACCCACTGCAGCTCAGAACTCCTGAACTTAAGAGATCAGCCAGTCTCAGCCTATGGGATAAAGTATTGATTACAGGTGAGCTGCACCACCACACCTTGCTTTCTGGATGGGCTTTTTAAAATTAAAATATGAATTTCAATTCTTATTTAAAGTGGATAACCCACAAATCCTTCTTAGACCAAAGCTTAACATTAATAGCTTTTTGATTACTCACACAGGGATATGAATGCCCCTAAAGTTAGATAATCCTTAAATCATTTCTACTTGGCTTGAAAATGGGTTTTTTATTTACATTTTAATATAAATGTGTCTAATGTTCTGGGAATTAAGTTCTATCAAAGACCTAGCTCAAGAAGAATGACTTTTCCCCATCCTGACTCCTGCTCAACTGTTTCCTGAGGCCAAAACACTGAGATAAAGACAGTCTTCTTTGAGCACCCAAATTAAACAGAATCTACAGTGATTCCAAATAACCTGGGACAAGTACTGGTGAGTTAATGGATTTCAAAGGGCTTCCATATCCTCTAAGAAATGAGCTTGAAAGTATACGATGATTTTCAATAACAAAGCCAAACTGTCTGGGGCTGGGGATCTTAGTAAGATCCTATAGATGTCAAGAGGTCCATCAGCTTGGATGGAAAAAACAACATATACCCTTATTTTCACTAATCTTCTGTTTCTTTCGTAAATCCTACATATTTCACTTTATGTGTTTAAGAACATTATTCTGAGAACAGCTCCATAGGCTTCCCAAGATTGCCAAAGGGTTCCATGACACACACAAAGTTAAGAACCTGTGGTCTTAGAGTTGGTCCTTATCACACTTTAATGATGGCTTAGTGACTGCACTGTTGGTATAAGAGAGTCACTGCACTTTGGGCTACAGTTTGGCCTGGAAGCTGGGAGGCTTGAGCTCTAGCAATGGCTGTCTCTAGTTGTGAGACCTTGGAGGAGAGAGAACCTCTCTGGGCCTTGTTTGCTCATCAGTAAAATGATAGGATTGAATCAAAGAGAAACTACTGGAAGGTCCCCTCCAGGAAAAAAAAAATCAGATTCTTTAAAGTAAATTCTTTCATTTTCTGTGTTTTTGGAACGGAGAAGTTGTGTCTATAAAAGGGAAAGGACAAATAGATGCCACCTCTAAACCACAGTGAGTCTGCATTCCATGGGTATTCTTCTGGGCCCTCCACGCAGTGGTCCACAGAAGGTGACTTTTGTTGCTTTGTTTCATTTTTTAATGATCCTATGGCCAGCCTTGACTGAATTCTAATATAGGCCCTCTTGTGCAATTACACACAGCAAATATAGTAGCAACCTACTACCTAGTTGTGTGCTAGGCTAGATGCAGGGGGATAAAAACATTCAGTAGCCATCCTTGTCCTCAATGAGCTTATTGACTAGTAGAGGAAAGGACAATTGTTGGCATTCATTGACTAACTTAAGGTTTACAAAGGACATCATACATACATGATTCCATCTTCATGATTCCTTTTCATAGATGAGAAAATGGAGATAGTTTAGAGGGGTTCAGTGACCACCATGGTCACACCAGTCAATGTCTGCTGCAGGTTGCTCACCCACTCAGTGATTTTATGAATCAAGGTACTCAATGCTCATTCTACTACGCCACTCTGTGCTGCCTCTCCCCAGCACAAATATAGTTATAAACACCAACAACAATCTGTTTCCTCTAGGATAAAGATAAAGTATAACTTCTGTTTGGCTTTGGGAAGAATTTTAGACTCTTCCCAACTTGGCCCCAATCCATCTGTTCAGCCCCATTTTACATCATTTCCCTGCCTGTACTCTGATCCAGCATAACTGGTCTTTCTGTTTCTCATAAACAGCACTCCATTTATTTGTATTTATTCTTTTTAACTTATTCTGTAAATTATTATATAAGTGTTATTCTCTCTCCCATTAGGATGTAAGACTTCTTGAAAGTATGGATTGTTTCATTTTTTGTCACTGGCACCCCTAGCAAAATACACAGTGCCTGGCACATGATAGGGACATAACGAATGCTCAGTGATTAATGAATTGATCCACCACATAGGTTAAAACCAAACAAAACATTTTAACCAAAAAAATATATAATCTTCTAGAAGAAGAAAAAGGTGGGATGGCTTCAAATTAATCATCCTAATGCTGATTAATTTCTCTCACATATTTTAGCTTCTGATTTTTTTCCCAGTTTTTTCACTAAAATGGAATGTTGATCAGGATAACTGGGTGGTGCAGTGGATAGAGCACCAGCCCTAGAGCCAGGAGGACCCGAGTTCAAATCTGGCCTCAGACCCTTGATACTTGCTAGCTGTGTGATCCTGGGCAAGTCACTTAACCCAAATTGCCTCACTAGAAAAAAAAAGACTATAACTATAGTTAGGGGCAACTAGGTGGTGCAGTGTATAGACCTCCGGTCTTGGAGTCAGGAGGACCCGAGTTCAAATGTGGCCTCAGATACTTGACACTTACTAGCTGGGTGACCTTGGGTAAGTAACTTAACCCCAATTGCCTCACCAAAAGAAAAAAAAAAGAAAGAAAATGGAATGTTACTGTCCAGATATATTATTTCTTCAACTTCAAACTTTCCCTTCAGAGTCAAAATTTGACAACTGTAGTTTTGATACTCCCAAGATACAGACTAGTTCTGGCATTTGGAGCTGAAAAATCTTCAAGAAGTTTTCTTGCAAACCATTCTAGCCAATCCATAAGAAGCAATTTACTGTTGCAGAAAAAAAAAAGATAATCTAAATACTATCTAGTAGCAGAACACTACATTGCTGGATTTCTAACTCAGACAGGCATTGCCCTTTTTCACAGAAGATTCCCAGAAAAGGTCTGTTTTTTTTTCTCCAGCATTGCAAAATATTTAATTTAATCACACTACTGGGGAGAAATAGTAGGAGGGAGGGGAGCAATGTGTGTAATTGAAATCTAGAGGTTTTTCCTATGTTTAATACCATAACTAGTTTGGTTTTTTAATTATTTTTTCTTTACAAGTCCAGAGAGAGAAAAAGTTTATGAGGCTTCATATTTTTAAACTAATAACAAGATATCCTGAAGCATTTTCCAAAGATTTGCCCAGGGTCAGACAGCAAGCATCAGTCAGAAGCAGGAGTTGAACACAGGTCTTCATGACTTAAAAGATAATTTTCCATTCATTTTTTTTTTCATATTAGGTTGTAAAGAAGAAGAAAAAAAAACTTGCACCAGGTCAAGAACCTAAAAGCTTCCTTCTCCTCTAGCTCACAGACATCCATGCACAAGCTCAAAGATTTTATCGTTTAAAAATAGTCCCTTTGGAGTCCAGCATGATGGTGCATACCTGTAATCTATATTATTAAGGGAGGCTTTTGCTAGGGGGATTGCTTGAGTTCAAGAGTTCTGAGCTGCAGTGGCCTAAAGCCCATGAGATATGCTCCCTAAATCTGCCACCCATATGACAAGCTGCCAAGAAGCCATCAGGCTGATGAAATAAGGACAGCCCATCCCACCTCCTAATGAAGAGTCAAAGCTTCCATGCCAATGAGTCATGAGTTGAGTGACCACTACACTTTCAGCCCAGGGGAGAGAGACTCAATTGCCAACAAAATAAAAATCCCTCCTTAAAAAGGAGGAAGAAGAGAGAAGGAAGAACATCTCACTAGGAGATACTCAAAATGGTTATGGCCCATTAAGAAATTTATTAATGGCAAATCTAAGCATTGTGAGATATGAAAGACCCTGAGGACATGTCTCCAATTTAGGAAATTCTGTTCCTTTTTGCTTCATGGAAACCTTAAATATTGTTGCTATTTTGTTTTTGGCTCAGATTTGCTCATTATTCACTATTTAAATTAAATTCAACCATAATCCCACATGTACTTTAAAGAAAACTAGTGATATTATCAACTTACAGAACATTATTTCACAGGCTTTTCCTGCCCTTTACCTTCTTTCACAGGGATTCTAAAACCTTTACCAAAAAAAAACATCAGAAAGACAAAGTTATTTTCCTGGATATGTAATTACCTCTGTTCCCCGAAGATCCTTAGGAAAATAGATCTCTTCTGTCATCTTAACACTCAGTCCGAAATCTACCAACACAGCCTTCGTTGACATGAAAACGATGTTGCTGGCTGCAGCAGAAACAAAATATCTTTTTAATCTGAAAATGTACACGTATGTTATGATACAACAGTACCCAAAGAAACATATCATAGAGCAAACAAAAGACATGGGCATCTGGTGTAGTTGTCAGAAAAACGCAGGTGGAGGGGCAGCTAGATGGCACAGTGGATAGAGCACTGGCCTTGGATTCAGGAGGACCTGAGTTCAAATCCGCCCTCAGACACTTAACACATACTAGCTGTGTGACCCTGGGCAAGTCACTTAAACCCATTGCCTAGCCAAAAGAGAAAACAAAACAAAACAGAAAAACGCAGGTAGAAAAAAAAATTCAGATTCTAAGCCAAGGAGGAGGCCATTTTGTATGTAAATGACCAACATACACCAACAAAGTGGTCAGCGACTCAAGCTTCAGATTCTCAGAGCCAAAATGTAAATATGAATGGTGTCACATTGTGATCTTATCATTCTTCTGAAAGAGGAAACAACAATCCCAATTCTGACCCTATAAAAGCTGAGCCTGGCAATGGAGCCTTACGCATACATCAAGTTTTACACTGGTTCTTTTTCAGATTTGCTGATTAATGTTGCTAGAAAATTTCAAGGATCTATGATGTTATCCACAAACCTATTCCCTTTACGAAAACAGATGATAAGCCTGCTCTGCCTTAACAGATTGTATTCATGGGGTTTGAATTGTTATAGCCAGAAAAATATCTGTGCTTTAATGGCAAGCTCTCCAGCAACGAGTTAGATTGGGCCGTGGACAACATCACCTGTTTTGAGGTCCATACTCCTAAATCTTGCCAGAGCTTGTGCTCCATTGGCATAGTCTTCAGGAATCCAGGGTCACCTCCATACCACAATGTGGTTATCAGAGTAGGACATTATGAGTTCTATCTAGTTCTAGATATTATTAGGAGAGTTTCAAACATTGAATCTATTTGTTTTACATGGCCCCAAAAAAGAGAGATGAGAAGAAACCTCTCTTGATTCCTCTGCAAAGATGAGAGATCCACAGGGGTGGAATGATACATAGATTTTCAGATTTTTTTCCTGATGTATCAATCAGTTTTGCTCATTTTTTCCCCTCCTCCTCCTATTTTTCTTTTTAAAAATCCTTTGTCATATGTGATGGCTCTTTAGGGCTGGAAGAGCAGGAGGAATACAGGGGGAAAGGCAGTATAAAAATAAAAGATACCAATTTTTTTTAAATAAAATTTGTTTGGGGGTTGGGGAGGCATATCTCTTAAGGACATTTAATGACTGAAAGAGTAGTAGAATAGTGGCTAGGGTGATCTTCTTTATGTCTTATCAAATTTCTAAATCAGTGCTGTGGCATTTTTTCAATGTGGAAGAGCTCCATGGAGGAAAGGGGGGAAAAAAATCAATGGAAACATATCTATTACTGCTACCAGCTCTCAGAGAAAATGCTAGCTCTGCCTTTAAGGGACTTAAAAATTTAGGGGTAAAAAAAATTTGTGTCCTGTCAGAGTATTATGAGACCAACCCAACAAATATTCCAACAAATGATAATATATTAAGTAAGGCAATATGAGGCAGAGCTAGACGAGGAATCAGGAAGATGAGAGTCAACTCTGGCCTCTTGACACATATTAGCCATGCAATCCTAGGCAAGTTATTTAACCTCTCAGTACCTCCAAGCAGTGTTCCAAGATTATTGCAGAATTACTTCCAATAAGTAAGGGTAAAATAGATTTTGTTGGAAAAATGAAATCACAGATCCAGTCCTACCTCTCCCTCCCAAGCCCGTCCCCCGACCCCTTCCAAGACTACAAAACACAACTTACGTTTAATATCATGGTGTATTACTTTCTTTGAGTGAAGAAAATCAAGTCCCTTCAGGACATGCTTCGTGACCCAAATAATTTCAAATTCTCTCATAGGTCCACAGCTCTCCAACTTCTCCATAACAGATCCCCCCTCACCTGCTTCCATAAAGAGGTGGATAGTTTCACCCCACAAAACAGCACCATATAATTCTGCAATATTTTCATGATGGAAGCAGGCCTGAATTTCAACATCTGATGGTTTGAACTGATCTACTGGGATCTAAATGACAAAAATAGGAGGCAGATTAAGGACAGTATAATGCTAATTTCTTCACTTCTTGCAATGGGGATCTAGCAGAGAATCAATCGAGATAAACTAGGTAGCCAAAAGGCTATATTTAGATGGCCAATGAAACAGGACAAATAATTATTATTATAATTATAACAATAATGACTAAGGCATAGGCTAGCCTCCACAGAGCCAGACGGGAAAATCCACATAGTGCTATGCAGCTAAGTCAGACTTCCCACGAGTGATGGGTCACTGCTGTTTATCTCTCCCACCCCCTGAAAAAGTGAAAGAGTGGTCATCCTCACAGTTCATCAGACATGCTGACTACCCTCTAGGATGGTCTGAACCTGTGTGGAATCCCATAAGGTCTGAGGGAAAGTGTTTGCTTCAGGTAACATTGACCTACCCTGTAGGTCAGGATTACATAGAGAGATATAGATAGATAGATAGATAGATAGATAGATAGATAGATAGATATAAACATATAGATTTATATAGATATAGATTTTTATATTACATACACACACATATATGTATGTATGTATGTGTAATCCTGTTTTTGAATACATATATATACACACATATACATACATGTATGTGTATATACACACACACACACACACACACACACATATATGAGCTGTGTAATTTTCTGACCTAGACTGTAATCTTTCATGATTAAATATATGGGTACTCCAGCAAAGGAGGACTTTTTCTTCTGTGCCACAAAAGTATATTTTGATTAGTGGGGCCAGAACAAGAAATATTACTGTTAGATTTTAGATAGAACCCTAGATTTGATGCCCTTTTCTAATTTTAGTATAACAAGGGGACCCAAATCAAATCAATTGCTTCCTATAAGTGTTGGGCTCTCAAATGCTAGCGGAATTAGACAGTCCTTCACTGGCTTTTCAGAATGATGTGAAGATGTGTCCCATACAATAGGGCAGCCAACAGCTCCAGTCACTGGTGTTTTATGGTGATATGCTTCTCAATACAGAGAGAAACCAATGAGGCTGATCACATCAATTTCATATCTTAGCATAAGTTGGGGACTTAAGATACATTTACAAATTATGTCTGTATTTATAAAAGTATTTATACATATAATATATACATATATAATATAAAATTTAATCTATAATATAGTTTAAAAGCATTAGATAAATAAAAAGCATAGATAAAAATATGACAACAGTCCCACTATTAAGCATTCTCGTATACATGCATCCTTTTAAAGTTATCTACTTCTTTGACACTAGCTGTGTGACCCTGGGCAAGTTACTTAACCCCAATTGCCTGAAAGTAAAACAAAAAAAACCCCCAAAAAATAAAGTTATCTACTTCTTAGATGGGCCCAAGTTTTGAGAAGTCCTACAAATTGAGGAAAACAGACAATCCAGTGAGTTTATTCTCCCAGCCTCTGATTATTTCCCTGCCCAGTTCTCATCCTCAGAAAGAGGAAGAAGGGGTCTGTGGGCTCAGAGTCATGGAGTCAACCACAACTTGTAATTGTCCTACGCCTCCCCCCAAATGTGGGAGTAATAACAGCACTGAAGCTGTGGGTAAACAAGTGAAATCCCAGCTCTGGGCTAGCTGCAGGCCCTTTCTTTTTGTCACAGTTAGAAGCACACAGATTCATAGTCTGCAAGAATTTAGGTAGCGAGTGAATACAGATGTTTTTAAATGGGTCATCTCATAGATGGGATCCAGCCAAAGAAACTACAATCCAGTGAAAATATTTGAAACACGCAAAGGGGGAAAATGTGAATGGGAAGGAGTATTTTTTGCTATAAATACATACCAGTTTACATGCCATTCTTTTTTTTGTTCTCCTATCTTGTGCTAAGTATACTTTTCCAAAAGCTCCCCGGGGAATGAAATCAGAGCCAATATTCCTGTAAGTTAGTTTCCACGGAAAAAGGAAAACATCAGCATCGATCTGGTACCTTCCATTTTGGGGGATGATGACCTGTTAAATGATTTTAAAAAGGGCAGAGCTTCAATTAAAAAGATCCTTTTGGATACATGCTACAACGTACTGTATGTCTGAAGAGATGCCACTGACCATATGTGATCACCATGACACACTGTATACAGAAAGCTATATTTAGAACCATTGACAAGGCAAAGGAAGCATGTGAAAACTCATTCCTGGTGAAACCTGCTCAAATTTCCATCTAGCATGAGTAAGCTCTTTTAAATTACAACCTATAAAATTATTTTCACCATGGAACACCACTGCCATACCACGCTGATTGGCTTGAAACAATGACTGCATAAACAGAGCTGCAGGTTGATTTGTTTTTAAGTAGAATATGATAACCTGTTAGTCTACATAGCTATTACTCACACATGATGCACACTTCAGAGATTAACTAATGGTCACAGAGCATTCTAAAAACAGTAGATCAAGGTGAGACTGAACCATTTTAAGAAAGGCACTACCCTAAAGAATGTTATATAGAACAATAATGTAAAAATATTCCCAAAGGGCGGTTTCTGCATAAGCTATCTCCACCCTCTGGGACATGAAAGAAGACAGCCATTTCTGCACCAACACTGGGAACCAAATTTGAAAGTTAAAATCAAACCATAACAGGCTACACATGAAGCCTTTAGTAAATGGGCCTAAATACACTTCCACTCTTCCCAAAAATCAACCCTGCCATAATTTTTCCCAAATGTAATGAATTTGAATCAAAATATTATTAAATAGGAGTCATTATCTTTCATCATGACATTTGGATTATTTAGCTCCAGTAGAAGAAAGATTGTAGATGGGGGAAGGGGAAAAGGGTTTGTGACTAATAGTACTAAAAAGCTAATGAATAAGGGAGAGAGAATGAGAATTCAAATTATATTTCACTGTGTCTAACATTCTCATGATCATGACTTTGGCCTTCTGTATGGGTACACTATTAAAAACAGTCGAGACCAAATAATTAACTTTAGCCAACATTCTCCAAATGATGCACCTACTGGGGCAGAGAATAAGTCTAACACTATAGAAATCAACATCTATTGAGCACCTGATGTGTGCAAAACTTTGGATCGGGCCACTATTGGGGTTAAAAAGCATAAAACACAACCTTGGCCTCTTGGCAAAACCAGATCCTTCCATGTTATAAAATAGTATCTTGGGGGCTGGCAGGAGTTTTAAGAAACCATTTAATACTATACTAGGAATACAGTAAGTGATTAATTTACTTCATCTTACAACTTCATACAGAATAATTCTTGCCACCTTTATTGGAGGTGCAGTTTTCCTGTTCTTAAAAAATTAATAATAATAATAGAAATTCCATAAGCTCCTTCAGTAAATGAATTTGATTTTTAACAATCTTCTCTATCAGAAAAACACTACTTCTATCTCTTCCTAATTCCTTATGCTGTAGTTTAAGTCCATCTCCTCTTATTCTACCCAGAGAGACAGAGAACAAGTAGCTACCACCCTCTAAATAAGAGCCCTTTACTTAACTGAATGCCATCATTAAAGTATCAACATCAAAATATATTTACCAGGGGCCTAACTTTATAAGGTACCAACCACACATCAGCCTTCTGCTCTCCTGGATGAATGATCCAGGATGTGTGAAAAACACAACCACTTTAAATTAATGCATATTTTTAAGCATTTTCTTATTTATGCAGATTGCTGATATACATACTAAATTCTAGACTCAGGATGAATTTTGAAGATGACTTTGAATATCATCTCTTCAAAAATCTTGGAGAAAACTGAGCAAAAACCTTGGTTGAGGGGCAGCTAGGTGGTACAGTGGATAGAGCTCCGGCCTTAAAGTCAGGAGGACCTGAGTTCATATCTGGCCTCAGACACTTGACACTTACTAGCTGTGTGACCCTGGGCAAGTCACTTAATCCGAATTGCCTCACTAAAACAAACAAACAAACAAATTTTTAATAACCTTGGTTTGTTATCTATACGCTACACACTTGTCTGGGTCAGGGATGTCCAATTCAGTCACTCTCTGTCATGACATAATTATAACATCTGCCATTTATAGAACACCTTAAAGTGTATAGAATTTCTCTTTATTCTCTCACTTGAGTTTCATGAGAGCCCCACGAGATAGGTACCAAAAATATTATTATGCCCTTTTTATGAAGAGAAAACTGAGTTTTGGAGAGGATAAGTAATTTGCCTATGGTCAGAGGGCTAATATCTGGGTACCTAGATAATGCAGTGGATAAAGCACTGGGCTTGGAACCAGAAAGATTCATTTTCATGAATTTAAATCTGGTCTCACACTTAGTAGCTGTGTGACCCTGGACAAATCATTTAATCCTGTTTGCCTCACTTTCCTCATCTGTAAAATGAACTAGAAAAGGAAATAGCAAACCACTCCAGTATCTGTGCCAAGAAAACCCCAAATGGGGTCACTATAGAGTCAGAAATGATGGAAATGAATCAACAACGACAACCCAGAGAGAGAAGTGTCAGAACTAAGGCCATGTCATTCACAACATCACGCTACCTCCCAAACGTAAATAAATATGATATTAATCTTTGTTTCTCTTCAAAAAGACTGACTAATCAGAAAATACATGTTCTGGATCAAAGGGTCCATAGGCAGCAATATCTAATTTGGGCTACAAAATCACAAGCATCCAGTCTGTTTCAGATGATATCACCACAGTTTGCTATGCTGGAATAGGTGAAGAGTAGGGATCAAAAACCTTATTAACAGAAACATATGTTCCAGAAATTATATTTGCTTTCCATGTGCAGAGTCATGAAGGTTAAAGGAGACATTCTGAAGCAATCTGTGAACCTTAATGCCCTAAACAAGTTGCACTTGCTAAACAAGGGCTGGCTATCATTTTTATTATTATATCATCACCCACCATCACTACTGCTACTACTGCTACTACTGCCACTAATCACCACCACTCTCACCACCACTACCACTGCCACCACATCTGGCACTAGCATGAAATAATGCTAGTTAATCTATTAGAATCAGCTTATCACAAAATCCTGTTGGGTATCAGGCCATTCTGCTCTTAATAACTATTTAGTGACAACAACAATGACATGTTTAGAACAATACTGCCTACTCTTCTGCTGCCATAACCTTCTATTTGTAATTATGATCTTTACAGGCCTGGAGAACAAATTTTTAGAGGTCTGCATATACCTTCCTGGGTATATACAGGTATATACGGGTCCTGATCCGTCAGCCTTCTCTAAAATCATTGCCAAAACCATTGGAGTTACTTGGGATTTTTTCCCCCACTTCCAAAACCCGCTGCAGATTCTTCGAAATGAGAGCTGATGCTGTAGTGACTTCTGCCACTTCTTTCGGAGGACTAAATTTTGCCATGTGAACCAGCCGTTAACTTACTGGACACCTCTTCTACATCAGACATTGCACAGAGGACGGGGGAAGAAGAACCCAAAGATGAACAAGACAGTGTGGTCCTCTCTCCTCGGGCAGCTTACAGAGTCCAGCAGGGAGAAGAGACAAGCACACAAATAGCTAATATGAGGTAGCACGTCATCTATATCGTAACAGGGGTATAAGCCAATTAGGTTCTATGGGCCAATAGGGTACAGTGGCACTTGGAAAGGGCAAATCAGATTTGTTTTTGAAGGAGAAACTAGTGAATCCTAGAAGACTTTGTGAAGGAGGTGGCATTCAGGTTGGGCCTGTAAGAATGGAAAAGGCTTTGACAGGCAGAGATACTGTCCTCCCTGTCCTAAGTAGAAGGAAATGAATGGCATGAATCAAGAGAAAGAGATAAGAAAAGTATAGGAAGCATTTCAAGGAATGCTAAATAGTCCAACTTGGCTAAAAACATGAGTTAGTGGTAGAAAAAGAGTAAGAGCCAACAATGGAAACGGAGACTGAAGCCAGCAAATGGAAAGCGTCTCCCTTTTCTGCATCAATTTTACTAAGCCATAAATTAAATAAGATATATATGTGTGTATATATAATTATAATATGCACACCTCACTGCAGATATCTAGATCATTTTAGCCTTCAAGATGACTAGCTAGATATTTAATAACAGGCTGCCACTTAATCCTCACCTCTCACCTGGTTGCACTACTTTGGGACTTCTGACTTCTATGCCTTGTCCCCACTTCCTAGCTTCCTTTTGTGTGGTATGCTTCCCCAATAGACTGTAAACTTCTATGGGCAGGAACTGTCTTTTTTCATACTTTAATCTCTAGCATTTAGCACAGTGCCTGGCACACAGCAGGTGCTAAATAAATGTTTATTGACTGATCATAGCATTATACATAATTCAAGATACTTTCCAGAAGAAATTAACACCCAAAAAAAGTGAAGGCACCAGAGGAAGGAACTCTACTCAGTCTATTATTCTACTACTATTCAGCAGAGTTCACAATCGCTATACTATCAGGCAAAGCAAACACAAACTGTACAGATTTATCTTGAACAATGTCGGATTACAGCTGAACATGGCCAGCTTCCAGTAAAGACAAATCATTGAACCATCCAGCTGACCCAAGTGGGAATACTGTTTTTGTCTAAGTGAATGTAGGACAACAGACTTTCAAAATAAAAATGAAAAAAATTATCAAGTACAGATCTTAGGCATGGGCTGTTTTTACTCCTTCCACAAGGGTCTCCTCAAAGTTACCCATTTTGTGATTAAGAGACATAATATAAAAGTCTTCACTTTCAATAAGTGTTATTTATAAGTTGTTGCTTACTACTCTCAGTACTGTGTGGGCAGTTGTTTCTAAATTAGGTTAGGTTCTGATGATGCCTAACCCCCACCTTGCAAATACGAAGGACATCAGTATAACCCTGGCACACCTGAGCACATCACATGATCTTCTCTCGGGGACATCATTTGGTGCCATCATGGTTTAGATTATTTGCATTCTAGGGATGACTAGTAAACACAACATTCATCCCTCACTCACGCTCTGCCCATTAAAAAGGATGAGCCTGTGATTAGATATTTGCAGTCTGTAGCTTATAAGTTGTGTGGCTGCAAAGACTCACTCTAGTTAATGGTAAAATTCCAATGACTTGATGAACCTCACTCAGTCCTCCCTTCCCCCTCAATGACTGAGATGAACAAGAAATTTGGTCTTCACAAATAAAAGTTAGGTACAGTTGTTATTTCTATTGTAGAATAAGAATATTTCTTTCAGAATTCTTACTATCATTTTGCCTAAACTACATAATAAGAGAGAGAAGGAGCTTTTCTCATAAGGCCCCTCATTCAGAATACTCAGACTGGCCACTGATAGAAACACTAGTCTTTGAATATTTAAAAAGAGGTAATAGGGTATAGGGGCTAGCTAAAAGGCATCCTGATTTAGAGTGAGGAAAGATCTGAGGAGGAATACTAGCTCCAACACTTATTAGCTATAAGACCACAGGCAAGTCATGTGACTTGTGTGCCTCAGTTTCCTCGTCTGTAAACCAGAGATAATAATAGTCATACTATCCCCTTTAGAAGGTTGTTGCAGGGAAAGGGTTTTGTACATAGATTCTGGGGATACCCCATAGAAATGTGAGCTGCAATTATTGCTTTTTAGTCTCATTCAGTAAAAATCAAAACTGAAACCTTAAAAGATTTTGTATTGAGCTTTTAACTTCAAGGTGATTCTTACCACATTTATAGGTGTTGTGAAAGCTGGCCAAAGTTAAGCTACTCTTAAGCTACACTGATCTGCTTGCTACCTTTTCTACACTGGGTGATCTCTAGACTAGTCAAGATTTAGCAATAATACAAATGGAAAAATCATGAAAAGCAAAAACTTGGCAGGTGAGTTGCTCACTGTATTTAGTAGAATTCCAGATTCCTGTGGCCGACGTCCACAATAATGCTTTGTGGCATTGGAAACGTGATTAGAAAAAGCAAGCAAGTCCTCCACAGTTCCATATCTGACGGATGATGGCAAAGAAACTTCCTGGCCACTGAGTAAAAGTGATTCCGCACGCTCTTCGTTTTGATTAGCATCCTGGCCCATCTTGACAAGGCTGTGTTCATAAACTGCAGGTTCTCCACTTGGGTAGAGATTTTCCATCATGTCTATGACTTCAGACATATTCAGGTTTTCAATTAACAAGTCAATTTCTTCTTTATCATCACTTCCCGTGCTCATATACTCCATTACTGTTGTGTTTTCTAAATCAACTGCAAAGTCAAAGGACAATTATTGGTTACAGTAAGAAGCATAAATCAGTACTGAAATAAACAAAAAGAAAAAGGCTGAGAATAGATTTCAGTATTTACATCTTTATGTGTAAGTCAAAGATTTTATTGTATGATATAAATGTAACCATTAACTCGGCCCAGCAGGGAAAAAAATAATGTAAGTCTTCAACCAGAGGAGTAAATTATTATTATGTATTTTTAAGTAAGTCTTCAGCCAGAAGGGTAAATTGTTATTTATTGTAAGTATCAAACTTTTGCTAATATAGTTTGTAAGTATCAGATTGGTTGATATTTAAGCTCCATAGGTTTAAAGTTAGAGAAAAATATCATTATGCATTATGGCATTATACAGTTATCCCCTTGAGAAATTATAGGAAAGAAAATTGAGAAGCAAGGTCAAATTCAAGAGAATCAGATTCTATGGAGCACAGATCATTTGAAATAAAGATAGCCTACAGTGCAGGCTAAGTCCTTTCATTAAGGGAATTTGTTCTGTGAAGTTTGGATTCAGTCAAAGGGCCATACTTTTTTTTTAAATAAATTTATTTATTTATTTTTAGATTGCAATATTCACCTCCAAAAGATTTTGAGTTCCAAATTTTCTCCCCATCTCTCCCCCACCCCGATGGCATGTAAATTGACACAGGCTCAACATATACATTCATATTAAACCTATGTTCATATTAGTCACATTGTAAAGAAGAACTAGAATCAATGGGAGAAACCCCAAGAAAGAAGAAACAAAAATAAAAAAAAGAGGAAGAGCAAATAATATGCTTTGATCTGCATTCAGACTCTATAATTCTTTTTCTGGATGTGGACAGCATTTTCCATCAAGAGTCTTTTGGAGTTATCTTAGATAACTTGCATTGCTAAGAAGAGATAAGTCAATTAAAATTAATCATCACATGATGTGGCTGTTACTGTGTACAATGTTCTTCTGGTTCTGCTCACTTCACTCAGCATCAGTTCATATAAGTCTTTCCAGGTTTTTCTAAAGTCCGCCTACTCATCATTTCTTATAGCACAATAGTATTCCATTACATTCATGTACCACAACTTGTTCAGCCATTCCCCAACTGATGGGCCAAAGGGCCACACTTGAAGACCTAGAGGGCCACATGTGGCCCGCAGGCCGCAGACTCCCCACCCCATACACCAACATTTAGGGCAGCTAGGTGGCACCATAGCGCACAGAGCTCTAGGCCTGGAATTGGGAAAACTCATTATCCTCATGAGTTCAAATCTGGCTTCATACACTTACTAGTTGTGTCCCAGAACAGGATTTACTGTGATTTGAGCTCGGGATCCATACCACAAGTGCATAATAAATAAACCTTTCCAACTTGAATCAGTTTTAGTTTATTTCTGGACACCAATTCCTTAAATCTAAGCAACATGAGTGACACAAATTCATTAAATTCAGTAACCATTAAAAAAAAGTCTAGTCCAATTTGACAAACCTGGTAGAAGCTTTAAAAAAAGAAAAAGACTATTGCATAGATGATGAAAGTGCTAGCTAGAGCAAAAACAGGGATCAGAAAGAAAATCACCTACATGCCATGGGCAAGCACTTTTTTATACAATGCACGGGCACATATATCAATATAAATACATAATTTGCGTAATTATATTATGCAGAAAATATGGAAGTAGGAAAACAATCAAATATATACTTTTCCTCCTCCTTGCAGGCTTCTGGAAATGCATTTCCTTCTCAGCTACTCACACAATGGAAAGAAAAACATCTCTCCATTGGCATAGAATATTCAAAGCCTAAATGATAAGAACCTGAAGGAAAACCCAGTAGAACCATGGAAAGCTCAGTAGAAAGGAAAA
The DNA here is from genome assembly GCF_003287225.1 of Phascolarctos cinereus. Lineage (NCBI taxonomy): Eukaryota > Metazoa > Chordata > Mammalia > Diprotodontia > Phascolarctidae > Phascolarctos > Phascolarctos cinereus. The sequence goes on from NW_027555514.1 coordinate 67,179,307, forward strand.
AGCAGAAGATATAGCTTTGAAATCAAAACCTTGCAGTTAACTAAAACCAAATCAAGGAGGTTCAAAGATCAGAAGTTCTATGGCCACCAGCCCAACATAACTCTAGTTTCAAGCCAAACACCTTTCCTTGGCTCTCACTCCTGAAAAAACAACACCATTCTCCCCACAAGAATCTCTAAATACAAAATCTGCACATCATAAAACAGCTTTCAATTAGTTAACTTGGCAAATGAAATTCACCCTCTGGAGTCAGTCTGTATGCAAATAATTTGGGTTACATTCTTTAGGAGCTCATCAGATGGAACTTCTATTTCTGGGAATAGTTCTGGGTCTAAATGAATAGATAGGTTAAAAAAGATAATAGGGAAAAGGATTATAGTTTCAGATTTTAGTTCTGCCAGTGCCTGTAAGTCTGGAGACATGCCGCTTAACCAGTGAATTAGGCTTTTTTTTTAACCTCTTTTCACCAAAAACATATACTTCCACTGTATTTGGATGCTACTATGGAAGATTATGTTTGTAAGGTTGCTGCAAGCAGCAGTAGTAAGAACAGGTAAAGGAATACAAAATTAGTCTTTCAAAAGTGGAAAATCTGTTAGCTCTTACCATAAAGTTAACCAACACTTATAGTGTAATTTTTTTTTTAGTCAATTGGGGTTAAGTGATTTGTCCAGGGTCACACAAAAAGTCCTCTTGATTCCAGGGTCTATGTTCTATCTAGTGTGCCACCTAGCTGCCTCCATAGTTATAGTATATACATCAGGTGTAACATCTGGGAATTTTCAAAAGAAAAGGAGATAAAAGGGAAGGGAAGGAATTTAACAATCACTTAGTACAAGGGAATATTTCAAGTCAAAAAGGAGTAGAAGGGATATTTTCTTTGGAGAGAAGTAACAAACTGGTGGATAGAAAGTTGAGTTCAAAAGATCTGGGTTCAAGTCCAAACTCGGGCATATACTGGCTTTGTGACTAAGCAAATCACAACCTCACAATGCTCTAGATCAGTGGTGTTCAACTCAGATAGAAACTGGGGCCACTAACCCACAAATACAGCACTTTCAGCCATATATTAACAGTCTTAAAACACAGTATTATCTATATTTTATTATGTTTTTATTTTGTTAAATATTTCCCAATGATTTCTGGATGCGATTAGGAGATTTATGGTTTGGGGATCCCTTGTGCCTCAAAATCCTTTCAAGGGGTCAGAACTATCTTTATAATAATAGACATTTTTATTATGGTAAACATCAATAAACACAACTCACATAAACAATGGTGGGGGGAGGAGGAGGTCTTCAATGTTTAAGAGTGTAAAAGGGGTCATGAAATCAAAACATTTGAGAACCACCATCCTATACCAATGAAATTAAAGGTCCAATTCCTATCCCTATCCTATATTTTCTCTTGCTGGAATAACTAAGGGGTAATAACTAGGCAACACGTCCTAAGAGATGGGCAATGACCTTTAGTTCAGACACGCACTCCTGAAAGGATAACACCTCCCCACCCTGCATACATATACAAATATGTAAGGATCTTGTAACCATAAACTGCCTAACTGTCTTTGCCTAGGGTGAGAAAGATCATAACCTTCTCCTCCCAGCAAACTGGTACCTCAGATCAGAGTTCTGAGAATATGGTACATGGTGTTAGGCTGTGAATGGATGAGCTGAATCTTAGTAGTACCTAAGGCTAGTACCTAGCCTTAGTTACTGGATACATTTCACCTCAGATGCTTCTCTGAAAAATGATGATATGGCCAAATAGCTACCACAAGTGAAGTTTCTAGAAATCAGATTTTTTTTTAAGTATGAAGTACTTTAGCTGTCATATGAAGACAATCTACTACTACAGTATAGTACAGCTAATATGTCCTGATGGCCCTTGTGCAAAGAAGGATGATTACAAAAAAAAAGACAAATCTTGCTATGGATACTGTGGGCATTTGGGAAAAGTTAAATCAATTCTCTCATCCTCACATTATTTTAATTCATCTTCTAGATTGTAGGTTGAACAGCAGAGGCCAATCTCTATTGGAGGAGGGAGTTCCCTGCATGGATGAAGTTATAGAGGCAGTTTAAAAAAAAAAAGGCTCCCCAAAATCTTAATTTCAGATGGTAGGTCTCAGAAGTTAAACAATTTTAGGGTCAAACATTAAATCTTCTGATCAGGCTCACCTCTTAAGTTATTTTGGTGTAAACTCTTGAGACAATCTGCAGGAATTTAAAAAGCATGCCTTTCACATTGGCATCGGCTGAGCAAACTGCAAACTCTGTGGAATTTTCCCCTGCTTCCTCTCTGGAGTCATGTGAACTCATGGACTTTTTTTTTTTAAGAAACATATTTGATTAGTAAGTCAATAAGTCCTCCCGAGCCAACAGGATGCTAAGCAGAGTTACTTTTTGTCACAACTTCTGTTTTTTTAAGTCTGGATTGTATAAGAAGAAACTGCAACTAACTGCTCAATGAAACCAAAGCAGTATCCATGCTCTGTCAGCCACATCCCTCTCACTGACACTCCAGCAACATGGCCCTGAGGACAACTTACTGTCTTAATACTTCTACAGATGCAAGTGGTGATGTTTTCTGAGTTGCTTTTTCAGTTGACTAGACAATCTACTGATACCTTCAGAGCTAATCTCAAGAACACATGGTAGTGCAGGTACCACTAAAATTCTGTCTTACCGATGAGCAAAGTGAGATTCACAAAGCTAAGACAACTTGGACAGAATAAGAACAAGTAGCTACAGAAAGAATGAATTAACTGCAAAGTTGCTCTAGCATAGCAATCAATGTGTTGTAGCATACTAGGCCAAATGCAACGTCTCCACTCTTACTTACTGACACAAGCAACTTACTGACAAAAAACATATCCTTAAAAAAACTTTACACCTGGAAGAGGGGAGTACAAAATCATTTGCCTCAAGTCACCAGGTGAAAGCCCTAGCAGAGGTAACCAATACAATGTTCTAGGTTAATGGAATCAGAAGTCCTGGCTTCCAGTTTCTACCCTGCAACTGGCCAGCTGTCACCTAAGGTTAATGTCCTTATTTACAACTCCCCTCTCTAGTGCCTTAAGGATTATTTTCCTCATAGCAACCTCTTAAGGTAGTAAGTAGTGTAAGTATTATTAACGATGTTTTACATTTGAGGAGCCAGAGGCTCACAATGTCTCACATAGTGTGTATGTACTCTCTCAGGAACACTGTCTCCTGACTTCCGGCCCAATACTTTCACACCTTATTAGCCTTGGTGTATTCTTATCAGTAAAATAATAATAATAATAATAATAATAATAATAATAATAATAATCTATTTACCTCAAAGTCCTGGAGAAGCAAAAGAGATTACCTATTTGGCTTTCAAAACTGCACCCCCTAAAAATATAAGGTACTAAACACCTGCAAGAATCTTCTTGTGGGATGTCGGTTGCAAGAATCCTGATAGAGGAGGTGGCTACTCCCCTTGCAATCAATATTAAGAATCCCTCACTAGTTTGTATTAAACAGAATTTTCCCCTGGAAAGGAGGTGGGGGGAGAAGCTTTACTTAGTGGTCAATTACTCCAGGTGCAAAGATTTCTTGCTTTAATATGCAAATAAAAGGTGTACCCTTTCTCACAGGTAGCCAGCTGTCCAAATAGCATTTCTAATCTCTTAATAGAGACCTTTCAGAATAAAGCCTAAGGATGGTGTATTTTAATTGGGCTGAAGCACTGCATTAATTAATCACAAAAAGCCAAAAGATCTATACTGAAGAGAAAAACTGGTTTGAAGGTCATGAAACAGTAAGCACAATGGAAAATCTTCGGGTGAGATAATCTATTTGGCCTATATAGATTACTCAAAGTAATGGTATGTAAAGCTGATGTATTTTTAGTTTCAAGGAACAGCCCCTTATTTTGGTTCAAACCACCCACCCTCCAAGATGAAAATTAGCAAGAGTTTACATCACTTCACACAGGCCAGATCGGGCTCTACCCTCTCCCTTCCTCACTCCCTTTTGAAAAATCCCATCCAGCAACTTGAAGCATAGCCTTCAACACTTTCAGGTTGAACCTGTCAGTTTGAGCCCATAAGGAATGGACGCTGAGCCTCAGGGTGTCAGAATGAGAGCAGCCCTCAGTAAATACCTCCAATGAAGTTCCCCCCCTCCCCACCCCCCCCGCTTGCTGATATAGCCTTTCTAGCCCCAAAGCCCCGTCTTGATGCCATGACGCAAAAGCCAAAATACTCGGAGCAACTGAGTCGGACTCCCAAAAGCCCCAAACTCCTTCCTCCCTCCCCAGTTCCTGTTACTTCATTAAAATTATCAGTCCCTACAGCACCTGCAGTTTAGGAATAATTCTTACGATTAGATCAACAAGATGCATTAGGGTGATCTGTTAGTATATAGTTATGTCTACTGATGTTTTTGAAGGGGCGCAGAGAGCATCCGGGGCCAGATACCACAGATTCTGGTCTGGGTGGCACTCACCTGGGACAGAGCTCCGCGAGCTCCCCAGCGGCCGTGGGAGAGAGGTGAGGCGTCCATCTCCCCCCTCCCGGGCACAGCCTAGACCTGCACTACCAAACTAGAGCAAGTCTTGCGGACAGCAGGGATCCGGGATTGAGAAGGAAAGGGGCGGGTTCGAATGACGGCCACCAGTTAGAGTTTCGCAAGGTGCTTTCCAGCGGGATCTCGCAGCATCCCGACAGGGTCCGAGAGGAAGGAAACTCGGCAGCAGTGGCCGGTTCGCAAATCCAGCTAGCCCCCGGGGAGTTCCCCTTCTCTTCCCGGCAGCCAGGCGGAGAAGAGGACGCTGCCAAAAATAAAAAGTCCTCTCTCCCCACTCCACCCGAGTCCCCCAATGCCCCCGTGACGCCTCGGCTTCGCGCTTCTTTCCTACCTGGAGTCCCCGTGCAACCCGGCGGACGGGCAGCTGGACCTCTCCAGGGACAGCGCTCCGCAGCTCGCTCACAGCCAGAGTGGGGTCCCAGCCAGGGCCGAGCGCACGCCGAGCAGCCGTCTCGCCTGAAAGGTTCGACAGGAGCGAGGAGGGGGTGGAGCAAGAGCTCAGAGCCGCGGAGAGAGCCAGGGTGCGGGCCCTGGGTCCCCGCCCCAGCAAAAAGTGATCTGGCGGCTTCTAAGTGCCGAGACGCAGCCAGCTTCTTGGCTCACTCACTGCGTCTGAGCCCGGGGACGGGTGGCGCTGCGGAGAAGAGCAGTCGACACCGCCCCCTCCTCTTTGGTGTTTTCCATTTCCCCTTTCTCTGTGTAATCAGAAAGAGGTGGCTCCGGTCGCAAGGGAAGCCTGCGTCCCAGAGGTGGGAAATTCCCCCTTCCCTCTAGGTGCCGAGGCTCTAAATGCACCCGAGAAGAGTTGGGGGCGGGGCTAGGGGTGGAACTTAGGGCCTAGGGAAACCAGAGAGGAGAGAGGCGAGACTAGTTGAGGGGCACGATTTACTGTACTGGGGAATTCCCAAATAATTCTGGAAGGGAGCTGCGAGGCAGGAAGCAGCTCCCCGCAGCTACCCAGCTGTAGTGCCCACTCCCCTCAAAAAAAAAAAAACCTCCCGTGGAGAGAAAGTGAGGACACCCTGGCCTAGCGGGCAGGAGGAGCTGCGGGTTTTGATCTTTTCTCCAAGTGCGGGCTTGGGGAAAAGAACCAGTGTGCAGAGAGTGCATTCTTCCCACCTCGCCCAGCCAATGAGTTTGGAGCAAGCTCTACTATTCGAAGATCATCTTTCCCCACCCTTAATCTCCCCATCAAAGGCTCCTAGCTACTCCCACTCCGAATTGGGCCAAAATATATTCCCATCCCACTTCATTAATTCAGTCATTATATTTTCAGTGGCATAGGAGAGACATATAACTAGCTGGGTCGATCGATCGCTAGATCTAGATGGCAGATAGATAGATCTACCATATACCAAGCAAAAGCAAGCCAGCCTTAACAAGTTTATATTCTAGATCTAGAAAGGACCGGGCGGCTAGAGTCCAGGTCTCTCATTGTGCCCGTCAGAAAACTGAGCTCCACCAGGCAGGTTAAGTGGCTTGCTCAGTGTCTCGTAAGTACTGTTAATTGTCCGTGAGGGATCTGAGCCTAGGTCCTCTGCCTCCGACTACTAGATTTGGAGACAGAGGGTCAAATCTCAGCTCTGCAACTGTTGTTTGTGAGACAAGTTACTTAACGTCTTTGAGCCTGCGTTTCCCCTTTAGTAAAGAGAAGGGGGTGGCCTCTCTAACCAAGACTCTAACATCCTCTCACATGCCACTAGTCCCGTGCGGGAGGGCCGTGGAGGAGTGATGTTAACAGCCTGCCTAACAGTGCTGGGAAGACAGTCGGGCTCCACCCTCAGTTGAGTTCCTCACTGCTGGGAACGGCCTGCTCACTCCCTTACCCCTGAAGGTTTCACCACTATTCCCCCTCTTCCCTCCTCCCTTTCCGCTGGCAGCAGCTCCATTCCTGGGTCGGGGCGGGCGGCTGCGGCCAGTCTTGGCCTCCGTACCTCTTCTACTGAGCCAATTGCCAGTAACCTGGGCTTTCCACGCCCCGTCTTCCCACTTCAGGAATGCAGCAATTTGTATTAATGGTCATTTTTTTTCAGCAACTCTGTGTATGCGGTGGCAGATAACGCAGGAGCCAGCCCGGAAGCTGAAGGGGTGACCAGCTTCACCCCTTGTTAAGCTGAATTAGATCCTGCGGAGCCTGCACCGATAATTGGAATCGAAAGTATTTGGGGGGACTTTAATTAGGACCTAAATTGTGAACATCTGTGATTTGAGGATGGCGTATGATACTTGGTAGAAGGGTTGAAAGCTCTTGACAATATTTTGCTTTTTAAATAGAAAATGCTAAGTATGTTCTGAGAATTGAGGGATTTCAGGGGAGGAGGGCAGTGGAAAGTTCAGCAGAGACTGCATTTACAGGAGCTGTTCATTCTTTCTGGTCTCTCCGTGAAAGAGCTTTGGGGCACTGCCTATCCATTTCCACTTCACCCCGATTCCCTCCCCAAGGGTTGGACAGGCAACTTGCAGTCTGGACTTTCGGTGTGTTCTACCATAAATATTGCTTGAGCTGGTCCTTCTTTCAAACTTCAAAACACGGAATAGGATCCCTTATCTTAGCAACTCCGATATCGTTTGACTTGCGGCTGGCTAGGTAAAAGGATCTGCGAAAGTAACTTGAAAATTACTGGAGCTCAAAGTAGCAAAAATGTACCCCACTCCCCTCTTCGCAGAGGCTTCCCTGGCTTTCTTCAGGACTCTGGTTAGATCTCACCTTCTGCAGGAGGTCTTTCCTGGTCGCCCAGCCCCTCTGACACGATTTCCCATTTATTCCATATATGTTTCGTACGTTCATAATCGTTCACATGTTGTGTCCCCACCGTGTTTTTGCTTTTCTTGTAGTCTTAGCGCTTAGCACTTAGCCTGGCACTTAGTGTTAAATAAATGCTTGTAGGCTGACTGGCTGACTGACTGACTCGAGGATTAAGGGTGTGGAGTATTTCACATACCACAAGATTTTATTGATGTCTTGGTTTTGCTGATTTTAATTTTTCCTATTTTTGTTCTTTGTTGGGATGGTTGTAACTCTCTAAATGGGGACAAGGAGGATGGGGAGGGGACTGGTGGAGGTTGGAGTGGAGATACTTGAAAATGAAGGTCTTAAAAGAGAGCAATACATTTTTAAAGACAGAAGCTAGATGAAACCTTTTGTAAGACTGAGGTTAAAAAGGGGGGGGTGGTTCACAATCTTTTTCTGTATGAACTTGGACAACTATTATAACCTCTCTGCTCTACAGTAAAGTAGGTTATGACTGGGATCATGATATCATAATAAACAACCTCCAAGGAACATTAACAAACACTTTGCAAATACTGAAAGTTACTTATTAGCAGATTGCTGTTATGTGTATGCTATATTTAGCAGTTTGGAATTTGCAGAGTTTATACTTCTTACCTTCCACCCTCAATCACTGAAATTATTAACTGGGAGTTAGAACCATTGTTGGAAATTCTAGGACCGAGGCAAGCAACGTGAAAGGCCAATTTTAAAAGAATAATTTAGTTGGGTGAGGGAACATGTTGGAGGTAGAGGGATCATGGGACACTGAAGCCCCTAGGGTAGAGGGAGTAGGAAAGCTAGGCAGAGGTCACCTGGGATATGGGCAATAGGTGCTTATTCTTGCAAATCAGGTGCAAAGCCCAATTATTTCTGTCTATAGAAAGAATAGAGATTTTCAGTGCCCGAAGTAGAGCCCCAGTAGCCATGGCCCTGCCCTCCTGAAAGGCTATGCTGGGAAATCATACTACAAAGTGAATGCTGTTATGGTAGGTATCAAGAAAACAGTGCAGCTGACCTTGGAGTTGGGAGACCCTAGGTTCTGTTCCTGACTCCGATACTAACTGTGACTGTGGACAAATAAGGTCATCCAAACAATTAGGACAACAACACTTGTCCCACCTAACTCACAGGGTAGTAACCTTAACTTTTCGAACCTTAATGCGCTTGTGTGATGGAGAGTTGTTGTTTTTAGCAGTAGGGTGAATAATCTTAGGACTTCACTTTGTGACAGTAAATTTGAAAAATAACTCATTGACATAGCACTTTACATCTATGATCTCATTTGCTTTTTGCAAGAGCCCTGTGAGGTCAGTAATTTAGGTATTATTATCTTCATTTGACAAAGTGAAAAAGCTTATTGAAAGGTCAGAGAATTAAGTGGTTTGTTCAGTGGCAAAGTCAGGACTCAAACTACATCTATGATTTAGAAGTCATCTAATCCAACCCCTCCCATCTCATGGATGAGGAAACTAAGGCACAGAATAGTAAATGACTTGCTCAAGATCACATAGTAGCAAGTGGCAGTGATTGGATTCAAATTCAGCACCTTCTCTGCAGCCACCCTCTGCCTCCTAGTTCTGGGTTCTTTGCATTCTACCATCCTGCCTCCAAAGTAACAATTGGTGTCCACACAAGGGTGGTGTGTGGACCTGGGGGGTGGGTTAGAAGCCCAGCCAGCAGGCCAGTTCAGGGCCTCTGGTCTACTGTGGAGAGACGCCAGCTCAAACTCATAACTGGGGGATCGATTTGACCAGAACCACAATGGTGACTGAGATTAGGGAAATGGTTTACCCTCTCCATAGATTCTGGCTCCATGGTACTTGGAAATCAAACGTTGAAGTATTCAGCAGTTTCATTTGACCCTGAAACATTGTGCTGGTTTTTTTCTCACTTCCCCCCCCACAATAACCATTTATCATCATCATCATCTGTAGTACACAGAACATCAAGTTAGGAGGGAAGGGGCAGAAGGAACAGGGGCACTTCTGCTTTAGGTAATTTGTAAAATAGCAGGGATTCGGGGTATGTCACACACAAATAGCTGTAAAGTCAAATGGCACCTGATATGTGTTTCAGAGAGCTGTTCCACCTCCTGGCTTCCTTCTATTTTCTTCAAGACTCAGTCCAAATCCTATTTTCTTATAGAGACCTTTCTGGTCCATTCCCCCCCCCACACACACACACATCATAATTGTTTGTATATTGTCTTTCCTATTAGCCTGTAAAACTTTGAGAGCAGGAACTGGCTTTTGAGTTCTTTTAGGTGGGGTTATCTGCAGTGATTAGCACAGACCTTCACACTTAATCGATTATTGGTGATAATGCTGACCAGAGATTTTTAGGTTCTAAGCACTGTGCTAAGCACTGAGGATACCAAAAAAGATCCAAAGAGTCCCTGTTCTCAGGAAGTTCACATCCTTAAGGGGGAAAACAACAGGAGTCTAACTAGCGACATAGATACAAGATTCAAACAGGGTAAACTCAGAGAAGGCAGGAGCGTCTGGGAGAACTGAGGAAAGCAGGATTTGAACTCAGACCAGAAGAAAGCCAGGGAAATGAAAAGGAGGGGATGAGAAGGGAGAGCACCAAGCATGGGAAACAGCCATCCAGTCAGTGCAAAAGCAGGAGGTGAAGTGTCTGCAGAGTTCATGGGAAGGGAGGAAGTTCAAAAAGATAGGAAGGAGCCAGGCTGCGAAGAGCTTTAAATGTTACTTATCTAGTTTTATGTTGTTTAGTCGTTTCAGTTATGTCTGACTCTTTGTGACCTCATTTGGGGTTTTCTTGGCAGAGATATTGGAGTGCTTTGTCATCTCCTTCTCTAGCTCATTTTACACATGGTGAAACTGAGGCAAGTAGGGTTAAGTGACTTGTCCAGGATCACACTGCTGGTAAATGTCTGAGGCCAGACTTGAACTCAGGGAAATGAGTCTTCCTGACTTCGGGGAAATATTGGAGTCTATTGTGTAGGGCAAAGGGTTACACGGCCGGACCTATCCTTGAGGAAAAATTACTTTGGCAGCTGAGTTAGATTGGCGTGAAGAGAGACTTTAAGTCAGGGAGATGAATTAAAAAATTATTACAATAGTCTAGGTGAAACTTCATTCACATAGCTAAATCCAAGATAATCAACCAATTAATTAATAAACATTTATTAAAGTGATTTTTAAATGAGCAAATTGAAACCCTGTACTAAAAGAGGGTGTGAATGAAGGTGAAATGACATATTCAGAATTGTTGACTTGAAGCACCCAGAATTCACTTTCAAAGGGGAGAGCCCCTTCATTGTATACATAAAGAATCTGAAACCCAGAGAGAGGTAAAGTAACCTTAGCTAAGGTCACTCAAGGTAGTAAATCACAAAGGATTTGTAGCCAAGTCCTCAAGACTCCAAACCCCATGTTCTTTCCAAAGCCCTCATACTACCTCCTAACAAACTTCACTGTCATCATCATTATAGAAGTAATTACACCTAGTGGTTCTGTTTCTAGATCAGAACACAGATGATCTAATTAACTTGCAATGTACCTGCAGTGCCATAAAAGAGTTCTAAAGAACCTAAGTATCAAGCATTACAAATTTTTTTCCTATGGGAAAATGCATTCAAAATAACCAATTTGGGATACCATGGATATACTGTCTCCTATTACACCCTGTCCCACCCTGACCCTGCCACCTCCCAAGAACACCTGCCTAGGGGATGGATTTTTTTTCTTCCCTATTTGACTTCACAAACAGGTGCTAGTTGATGGTGAGGGAAAGGCTTTTCTCTTTCCTCCCTCCTCCACCTCTACAAGTACCTTCCTCCCACTTAACCCTACAGATCTCACTATAGAGAAGTGAAAATAAGGAATCAACATTGGGGGAAGAGGAGTACAGCATTGGTAATTCTGGTGGGGAAGGGAAAGGAAAGGGAAATCACCAAAAGCAGTGGGGAGAGACGGGGAGTTTCTGCAGCCACAGTTGGGTAGATGATTGGTAAGGGTTCTATGCCTAGTGTTCCTAAATCACAGAATCCCAAAGTTGGAAGGGATCTCTAAGTCTAAATACTACCCGCACCTGGGCAGGAATCCCTTCTATTATTGATGAGTTGGCACCCAACCTCTATTTGAAGAACTCCAGTAATGAGTATTCCATTGCCTCCTGTTAAACTAATTATTTCCAATTACTCAGCATTTATTTTCTCTACTGTCATCCCTTCCAGGAAAAAAAAACAAAAACAAAATTCTTGTAACAAATATGCATAGTCACACGAAACAAATTCTCTTATTGGCCACACCCACAACTAAGTGTCTAGTGCTGCATAGTTAGTCCATCACCTCTCTGACAGGAGGTGAGTAGCATTCTACATCATCAGTCACCTAGAAGCACAGTTGGTCAATGTATCCATTAGAGTTCTTCAGTTTTTCAAAACTGTTTATTTTTACAACATTGTTATCATGTAATATAAATTATTCTGGTTCTGCTCATTCCTCATCAACTCATAAAAGTCTTCCCTGGTTTCTGTGAAATTATCCGTTTCGCCATTTCTTCCAGCAAAATAATACTCCATCATATCAATACAACATCATTTATTTATTCATTCATAAATTTATAGGTAGCCCTTAGTTGCCAGTTCTCATTTCAGTCCAGTTTCTAGTTTGTCGCCATAAAAGAGGAGTTGCTATAAATAGTTTTGTAAAAATGGGTCCTTTTCCTCTTTATTTGGTCTCCTTGAGGCATGGGCCTAAATAGGTATAAATATCTATTCATGGAATAGATATAGATCTGTCTGTCTACACTTAGTCTAGCATAGCTGCTTTTCATTTTTACATTCCATGTAATTTCTATTTCCTTTCTAAGGACAACCAGGAATAGGATGTTGGAGAAGTATGGTGGCTCCACTGTCTTTTGGGTAAAGAGAATTTGTTCTAAAAATTCTTTTTTGTTTTAACTTTATTGTTCTTGAGGGGTTTTTGTCTGTTTTCTTTCACAACATGGCTATTATGGATATGTTTTCATGACTACACATGTACAACCTATATCAAACTGCCCTAACCTTTCTCAATGGGGGGGGAGGTGAAGAGAGAGGAAGGGAGAAAATTTGTAATTCAAAGTTTGTTCTAAAAATTCTTTGAAAATTGTTTCCATCTTTTATCTTTTTGTTGTCCTTCCACTCTCATCCTAAAAACAGCCTCAGGCTGACTTTAATTAGTTGGTTCTCTCCCCAAGCCTTCTTTAAAGTAGTCTTATCCTCTATATTCTCTTGCTATTTTACAGGGCAATGCAGCTCATAACTCTTCACCATTCTTCCCCATGAGGCTTTACAACCACGTTTTTATTCTACACCAGTGTTACCTTCGGCTGCCTTATCTCTCTGCTTAGCAAGCTATGTGCTTTATAGGCTCTTCTAGTCACCTAATAAGAGCAGTTGGGTCATGCCAGTTGAACTTGTATACAAAATTGTTATAATCAGTGGCCATGTTCTTTTTTCTGTCTATATTGCACCCTTTTGGGGGGGGGGCAGGGGAAACAGGGCCTGTGATTTCATTGGCATAAAAACTCCTTCTGTCACTGTATATCAGTCACTGTTTTGCAACTTGTAGTCTTAGAGAGCTTCCTGAGAAGCTATCACTTTGCCCAAGATCACACAAGTAGTATGTGTCAAAGGTGGAGCAGGAACCAGGGGGGTGCTGATAAAGTTTAACAATCAGTTATCTAGGGGGACAAAATACACCTAGGATACACTTTTCAGTTGACTTGCATTATTACCATTTTCTCCAACACTTTCTTAAATCTAGACAATCACCAAAACAATAAATCAAGCCCTGATTTGTCTCATTTGCCCCAGGTATAAATGCTCATGCTGAAAATATAACAATCAGCTCTTGAGTTGAGGCGGCTCCAGGACATCCTTGCCTTGAAGAACCCAGATCTCCTTGATGCTGAAATCACTTCTCTCTCTTAAAATATATATATCCCCCCAACTGCATGTTAAATCAAATTTTAAACTTTTAAAAAATGTTTTGAATTCCAAATTCTGTCACTCCTTCCCTCCCTTCCCTCCCCCTTCCCTAAGATGGTAAGCAATCAGATATAGGTTGTACATGTGCAATCACGTACAACATTTCCATATTAGTCACTATCCACTATGTCACATGGCCTCATACACTAGAAACAAGGAATTTTACAATGGAGGACTGAAGTAAAGGATGTCATCAGAAAATATATGACCAAAAAAGAAAAATAACCTGGTCACATGATAAGAGGCAAGGACAAATGGTGGGCAACTTTATGCTCCACCGGTGTCCTCATGAAGCTAACACAAATCAACAAAGGCCTCTGGTAGGTTGAGTAGAATCTTGTGGTGAACTTACATGAGGACATGGACAAAAGTTGAACAGGACTGGCAGGCATGGATAGGCTGTAAGACTCATTGTGGGAGAGACCATCCACACTGATGAGATCACAGAGCCATCTGAGTATTATAACTTTTTTTGGACACTGTATAATAAAAGGATCTACCTTTGTGTTACCTTACTATGTATCATCACTTCCACAAACCCTAGACCTTGGGCCACACTGTCAAACAGAAACCAAAACTCTAATTACTTCTCTGTTCTACCTCCTGCCTCTTGACAAATAAAAACTCCTAGTTCAGTGTTTCTCAATCTAAGGGTGATTATGTCATCAAATACTGTGTTGGGACTATTTCCTAAAGACTATATAGTACAACAGTTGGTCTCTGACCCATTAGGTAACTTGTACTTTTAACATATGTAATGGAGATAAAGTAATAACAGTGGTCTACCATTAGCTCCACCAACATAGAGCACCAATATCTTCCCCTCCCCATCAACCCTTACACATTCACAGCCCTCCAGCTGCCTGGTGGCCTGACATCATGAAAATTCTCCCAGCTGGCTCTGTGGAGGGTGGTCAAGTATGACTACATTATCTATCCTTTACTTGTAAAAAGTCACCACCACGCTTCCATCCCCATTTGAATGAGTGGTCGGAAGTATTTAATATCTCTTAAATATCTCTTAAAAATCTCTTAATGTAGGGGCAGCTAGGTGGCGCAGCGGATAGAGCACCGGCCCTGGATTCAGGAGGACCTGAATTCAAATGCGACCTCAGACACTTACTAGCTGTGTGACCGTGGGCAAGTCACTTAACCCCATTGCCTAGCAAAAACAAAAACAAAAAAAAATCTCTTAATGTCTCTAAAAATAGAAAAAAAACCAAACCTCAGGTCGTGCTTTGTTAATTGTTTTTTACAGCTAATTAAATAAGATGCATTTCTTTCCTTTCAGATGATTTTTTTTAAAAGATAAACCACAATTAAACTCAGATCATCTGGCCTCTGACTCCTCTAAGAAACCAGGAAACTAATGGTATATAGAAAATGGGTTTACCCAATGAATAATTTTAAAAGACTTAAGATCTTTAATCAATACAATGATCAACATGATGATCAACCATGATTGTAAAGGACCAGTGATGAAAAATGCGACTCACCTCTTGACGGAGAGATAATGGAATAAATATGCAGGGTAAGATATAAAATTTTGCACATGGCCAATGGGGTGGGGATTTGTTTTGCTTGACTGCATATTGGTTGCAAGGGTTTTCTTTTTCTTTTTCAGGGGAGGGGGATAGGAAAGTGGGAAGGAGAAAAAAGAAATGCTTGTTAATTGAAAAAAAGTAATTAAAAAGAAAACAAAAAGAAAATTTCTTTAGTGATATAATGATTAACACATTCTAAAACAAAAACAAAAACCTCCTTTAAAATAAGTGAAGTCAGACTACACATCTATTTTCCTAACCCACATGTGCATGCATCTAACATAAGCATGGCTGGATAAACAGATATCTGGTCTGAGATCTGGAAAGCCATGTCATGTCTTAAAAGGGAGACTTCAAATTCCATTTTTGTGGAGAATAGAAGATTGAGCAGCCTAGTGGAGTTGGGAGCAGGCAAGATGGAACGCAGCTAGGAGTGGGTGATAATTCCTTCATTCTTCTATTTCTAAGAGAATTGTCAGTCTAGAATTATATCTATCTACCATGCCTCAAATATTTGTAATCTACGGGTATCACGCTTTCCATTTTAGAGGTTCAGAATAAAAGGTACTTTCCCTGGTTGCTCTAAAGAGGAAGGTAACACTTAGCTTATTCTTAGCAGCTTAGCTCCCTACCATCAAAGGCTGGTTACATGAAAGACAATCATAGAAAACTAGCAAACCTCTTCATCAGAGAAAACATTAAACAGAATCCAGAAATCAGAGACTTTATACAGTAGGCAAATGAATACACAAAAGTGAGTCCTTGGGTAGCAAGACAATAACAGCTCAATTGTGAATCATGATGGGTGGGAAGGATTCTCTCTTCCGTGGTCACTGGAATTTCAGCAGCTTCAAGTAAAGGATCATGTTGGGGTTGGGGGGCAGCTTTCCCACGTCTGCCAGTTACACAGTCAAGCTTGTCTCTCACCCTCTGCCTCCAACTCCTTCTTGGCCTCTCCCTATCCAAAAAAAGTCTCTTCATTCATGCAGGAATGCAGCTTGGAGGGTTTACATGTCTGTCAATCAGGAGTCACATCTCAACTCTCCTCCACTCCACCAGACACCTGTCAGTACCACTGAAGCATTTCTCAGGAAACCACTCCAGGCTTGGGTAGAATAATGTTACAAAAACTATTTGGAAAAACTCTATAAATTGACCATCTCTACCTATCAGATTGGCTAACCTGACAGAAAAGGAAAATTCTCCCACCTGGTTCTTTCTAGGGAGGTTAATTAGGATGGAAGGGATATAGAAGAATTGTGACACTAATTGGCACTGTTGGTGAAGTTATGAACAAATCCAGCCATTCTGGAGAACAATTTGGGAACTATGCCCAAAGGGCTACAAAACTGTGCATACCCTCTCACCCAGCAATACCACTACTAGGTAGGTCTGTATCCCAAAGAGATCAAAGGAAATGAAAAGGACATATGTATACAAAAACATTTATGGCAGCTCTTTTCGTGGCAAGAACAGGAAACTGAGGGGATGCCAATCAAATGGCTGAATAAATTGTGGTATATGATTATGATGGAATACTATTGTGCTATAAGAAACGACCAGCAGGATGGTTTTAGAAAAGCCTGAAAAGACTTATATGAACTGATACAAATTGAGCAGAACAGAAGAACATTGTACACAGTAACAGCAATATTGTAACGATGATCAACTGTGAAAAACTTAGCTTCTCTAATCAAGACAATGATCCAAGATAATTCCAAAGGACACATGATGAAAAATGCTAGAGAGAGAAGTGATTAACTGATTTTTCTTGGGGTTTTTTTGGTGTGTTTTCTTTTGCAGATGTTTAATACACAAACATGTTTTACCTGGATTCACATATCATATTGCTTGCCTTCTCAAGGGTTGGGGGACTTACAAGAAGGGGAAGAGAATTTGGAACTCAAAATTTTTTTTAATGAATGTTACATTTTTAATGTAATTATGAAATATTTAATGAAATACATAACAATATGTTAAAACATACGTAAAATATGTTAAAAATCCTCCATAAATTGTGCAAATCAGCATTGGCATGCAGAAAAAACTAAACAGCAATGTTCTACTTATTAGCATGTATCTAGGCTACCTATATGGCACTAGGACAAAAGTACCTCAGAGCATAGCTTCTATTTCTCCTAACACAATTAAGTAAGAATGACCCCAAGCAAAACTGTGAAGTAGCTGAAATCTTTTGTTTTCAGTGGTTGCCTTTTTAAACACAAAGTAGGGGTGGGGGAAGACTGGGGTAGCTATCTTGATCTCAGACAAAGCAATAGCAAAACCCAACCAAATAACAAAAACAAAACAAAACAAACAACCCCCAAAAAAACCTACCAACAAAAGACTTTAAAGAAATAAACAATGAAACTACCTTATGCAGATAAGAGCCATAGACAATGAAATAATACTATATACATACATACATACATATAATGTCATAGTGTCTAAATACTTAAAAAACTAAATGAGTTACAAGGAGACATAATAAAACATAATAGTGGAGAAACCTCAATGCACCCTTTTCAGACCTAGATAAAGCTAACCAAAAATAAACAAATAAATAAAAGTAGCCTGTTATTCTGTACTTCATCTTTCTTGTAGAGGTGGATGAGTTCTATTAATTAATTAATATCAATTATTAATCCACAATACAGTAAAAATCAACTTTCAAAGTTATCCTTCTGACCTTCCTTCTGTTGTCTTACGTGCATTTAAAAAAATATCATTGCCTCCTTTTTTTTTCCTTTCCTTTTCTTTTTGGGAACTCTATCAATTACACCTTTCCCTATTACCCCCCCAATTAAAAAAAAATAAAAGGCCAAATAAAGCTTTTTTAAAAATCAAGACTACTTTTGGGAATACTTTCCCATAGATTAGCCTTGCTGATCCCTAAAAAAAAAAAAGACACTCAGAATACTATTTGTTAAACTAATAAACTATGCCCTAAGATAGTTGGATAAATAGTATTAGTGTTATTTCACTTCTTGTCTGAAGTTGAAAATACATGAAACTAGTGTGGTAATTGGACCCTACGCTCCTACATTTAGGAGGCTCTTGCAGCCTCCCTTTGGCTCATGCCTATGCCTTAGTTTTCCCCTGGAAATAGGAGATTTTAGTTCTGTTTCTAGCTCTCAGCTTCCCTAAAAGTATCCAGGCTAATAAGGTACCAAATATATAACAATTTTATCTGACTCAACAGAAAATGCAGACTAGACTCATATCTGATCCCCTAGACAGTAAGGAATACTCTCTCCTTTTAGAAAAGTATTATTCTGGGGCAGTTAGGTGACACAGTGGATAGTGCACCGGCCCTGAAGTCAGGAGGACCTGAGTTCAAATCTGGCCTCAGACCAAACACTTGGCACTCACTAGCTGTGTGACCCTGGGCAAGTCACTTAACCCCAATTGCCTAAAAAAACCCCAAAAAAGTGTTATTCCCTAACAGTCCCCTGAACTTCATACTAGTGAAAAGAGAGCCCTGGGTTCCTTTTGCCCATCACTCTTTGCTGGGCTAGTTTTTTGAAGTAGAGCCTTCGGCTCTCCTCAGATCTGAGGCAGATCTCTATCTTTCTCTCATTCCAACTCTCATCCAGGCACAGGAGCTCTCTTTCTTACGTCTCCATTTAGCCCTAGGATTCAGTGTAGGTGTCTCGCTGTAGAGGCTATCACTGCACAGATGTTTCTTCAAGTCCATGTGGCCCGTCTCTGTGGGCCTACTTCTCAGTCTCTGGGCCCAGATTATTTTCTCATGTCTCCAAATGGCAGTGGCTCCTTGGTACATATGGTTCTCATGAGGATTCACAGACCTCCTTCTAGATCCCAGGCTCAATATAGACTTTTTAAAGGCCAAACCCAAGAGGCCACAATAGTTATAGGAACTTGGACTTTTTCTGAGATGTCAAGTCATTAATTATACAATAATGAGGCAGCTAGGTGGCATTGTAGGTAGAGTGCTGAGGTAACTTAATCTTTGTTTGCCTCAATTTACTCATCTGTAAAATGGGCATAATAATAGGACCTATTTCCCAGAATTAAATGATATAACATTGGTAAAATGCTTAGCATAGTGCCTGGCATATAGTAAGTGCATTTATAAGTATATGGGCTAGTTATTGTTATTATTATTATTGTGAGAGGGTTGTACAGAATAAAGAGAAGAAATGAAAGAGCCTCAATGAAACATAAAGAGAAGAGAGCAGAAGGAAATCAGAAAAGGACACGGACAAGGAGAGCAGTTTTGTTACTATCCTGTTAAATTTTATGTGTGTATATATATATATATATATAATATATATATAATATTTTCCCAAATATATATATATATATATATACATATATATATATATATATATATATATATATATATATATAATATTTTCTCAAAACGCTACATAACAGAAGGTTATAGTTTTCTATATCAAAGGGGACCCTGGGCAATGGGAGCACCATTCTCAGAGCATGCCTGCCCTGTCTATTCCCAAACCACATGGGAAGGTTTGGTGAAGCTGCTTCTGGAAGCTTATGATACAATAGAGGGCACTGCTTTCCTCTTCAAAGCTTGTGCAGGTATGATGTTCCAGGTTTGATCACCTGGTGATCATAAGAAACAGATCTGAGTCAGAAGTGAGAGTGCTTACCAGCAGCTCCTTCAGGGGCGTCCAGAAGAGGGACAAGCTGCTGTGAGCCTCTGGGTAGAGACGGTAGATACCAGCTCCCAGACTTCTTTTGACTGTCCTGAGCTTTCAAAGCTCCCAAGGTCACAGCCTAGTCCATTCCATCTCCAATATTCATTGCCCAAGATGGGAAAGAAAAGATACAAGTAGACCCAAGGAAATGGCAGAGCCAAGTGCTTTCAGCTTTGGGTCTAATGGAGGGTAGCCCACTGGTGCTGGCTGCTCCTTCCCTTAACAACAGCAGAGCCATGTGTTGGGGCCATCGTGCCTTCTCCTGGCATGAGAGGGTTTGAGGGTCCTCCCTAAGCAGAGGCCCAGAGCAGCTTATTCTCCTTGCTGGACATTAGGAGAAAAAAAAGGCTGAGCTCCACCTCTTCTCTGTCTCCCCCACTCCCAATCCGTGATCTGTAGTGACCAGCAATCTTCCTTTACCCATTCTTACAAAATTCCAGAAGTAAGCTCACCAAAGCCTCTCCATGAGGTTTGGAGGCAGGTAGAGCATGTTCATCATACTCAGGACGAGATCTTATTGGTCAGTTCCCTAAAACATATAGAATATCCTTTACTGCTCTTTATTGGATTATTCATGATTGTTAGCATTTCTTATATTTATAATAAAAAATTAAAAAAAAAACAGGTGAATCCACTATTTTTCTTCTTGAGCTGACCTTCATGAAACAGGTTGTGTCAGATAGCATCCTGGACCTCAAGTCAGGAAGACCTGAGTTCAAATCAGCCTTAAATACTTACTTACTAGAGTATGATACTAGGCAAGTAAGTTAACCCGTTTGTCTGTTTTCTCATCTGTAAAATAGGATAATAACAGCACCTACCTACTAGGGTTGTTGTGAGGATCAAATAAGATATTTCTAAAGTACTTTGCAAGCTTTTAACACACCACATAAGCACTAGCTGGTATAAAAACTTTTGAGCTTTGAGAGACTCTAGAATTCTAGCCCAGTCCACCCCCAAACCCTAATTGTCCACTTAAGAGAGAGAGTGAGCAGCTCCCCACAATTGCAATGCTGTCTCTTGATGCTCGTTCTAATGAAACTTTCACTGCGTTGTGTGGCTTCCGTTCTAAGCAACAACAATCTAACTTTATACTGTCTTTGTAACTCCCTCGTTATCACCTGTGATTAGAGATATAGTATCTATATAACTTTCGTGACTTTTTTTTTACTACCATGAGAGAGAAGCTACAGAATATTTGGCATACATAGTAAAAATATCTCAATGTGTAAGGTAGAAAAAAAGAAATAAAGCTCTGGATTCTTGACCTTGGGTAATCAACAGGTGAATTCTTTTTTTCTTGCAAGTGAAAAGCAGTAAAACTAGAAATTGAAACCTCTACTCAATGCATAGTGAAACCAGGGCAGCCAACTGAACAGACTTAAGTCATATGATTAGTTTCGTTTTGCCCCTATGTTATTGTGTTTGCTTTTTCTATTGCATCATAATTGGCATGGTGTGTGGTGATGCTTCATTTGAGCCATGGAAAGTGGTTCTCCCACTGCAAATTTCCCCAGTCTATCAGCTACCACCACCAAAATCGTTAAGAAAAAGGAAATACTCAATTCAGACAGCCTATTTTTTTTTTCTTAAACCTAGTTGGCAAAGGCCTGACTGATATTCAATGTTATGGAATATGAAAGAAGTACCACAACTAAGTGGAAAGAGTCTTGGATTTGTAGCCAGAGGATTCAGTTCTGTTATGTATCACCTGTGAGATCCTGGGCAAGTAATCTAACCTCTGGAGGAGGGGTATGATAGTTTCCTAATATGCAAAATAATGCATATATAATATGATATATGCATATGTAATATAATGCAAAATAACTTCAAGTCCTATGAATAATAATAAGTAAAAATCTATAAATCTCATGGGTTTTTTTGTTTTTTTTAAAGCGAGGAGAGGAGGATGGACTGACCTTTTCCTACCTTGCCTCTAATGGTGTAGCTAGAGTAAAGGAACTCCATTAGGCAAGCTCACACCTGGCCCCCTGGTTGCCTTTTCTGTTTTGTATTTCCTTTCCTGGGTATGTGACCAAGAATCAACTCTGAGGTGAATATATCTAGGCCTGGAAGCAACCTTATGAGTCAGAGATTTTAAGGTCCCGAGTTCATCGAGTAAAGCTGCCTGGTGTCAGGGTAGTTCCTTCACAGGATACTGAAAAGAGGAGGAACCTAAGCCCAGAAGACACAGACTGTGCAGAGAGAGACAGTGCAAAGCTGAGGTGATTTATAAAATTTCTAAGCAGCAGTCCTTTAAACTTTATATTCTGATAAGATTTAAGTATTAGCCCTCTATATCAAAGAATGGAGAAAAGACCCATAATAGTAACTCTTTTTGTTGTAACAAAGAACTTGAAACTAAGGAAATGCTCATACATTGGGAAATGGCTGAGTAAGTTATGGTATAGGAATATGGTAAAATACTATTGTGCTGTAAGAAAGAGTGAAGGCAACAGTTTCAGCGAAACCTTGGAAGACTTATATGAACGGATACAAAGTGAAGTGAGCAGAACCAGGAGAACAATTTATATAATGACAATATTGTAATGACAAAAATAAACCCAAAACCTTTGAAATACATAATAATTCATTTTCTTAAATTTCTCAACATTTTGTCTGGTAGTTTAGGGCACTGAAGCTGTAAGTAATGAGCTGCCTTCTCATTTTCTTTGTCCCCTGAGAACTCCTCAGATAGGATTGTCTCTATTTGGCTAGAGCCAAATGGATTAGCAGTATTTTCCCATTCCTGCTGAAAGCAGGGAAGACTCTGACCTAGCTGATTACCAGAGATTAAAGGGAAGTGGTTTATTATGTTGAGAGCTGGGGAACTCTGAAAGGCCTAAGGGAGCCCGGCGTTCTTCAGAAAAGGTTCCTTATCATTCTACCTGCTGGACCACCTGTTTCATTATGGCAGCTCTGTTCCCAATCTTGTAACAAAGAGAAAAGCCTGTAAATCAGCTAGGTATATTATAGATTAACTCAGGGATTAGAGACTTTCTGGAAATGAGGTGCCAAGTCATAGGCTCCTATTTTGGGGGGAGAAGTGGAGCATAACCAGGACCCCAACCAAAGTAAGTAAGAGGTATTCTGAACACTCACCTTGCTTAAAATATCTACCCCACACCTTCCACTAATTCAAATTCAATGGATTATTGGATATTCCTCTTATAAATACAAACACCCCACAGCTGAGTTAGGCCAATTAGGTACTTCCAAATTAGAGTAAATTATTGTAGTCATATAATCTCCTGACTTGATACTAGGGATAATAAAAACTGAGGGAATGGAAAGCACCTGTGGGGTGTAGATTTTTTGTGTGTTATGGGAGGGATGTTAGAGAAGTAGACATTTTAGAGCACGATGCACTTCAGACAGGGAGGGCCCAGCAAGGGCATTCCAGTATTGGCTAGTCAAAAGGAAACATAAATACATGGGGATGAACTGCTAAGAAGTCAGAGAAGGGAAAAGGACGATAGGGAAGTAAGATGCTGAAAACCATCATCAAACATTTACCATTGGCCATTACATTGAGAGCACTGTAATAGGTGTTGTGGATGGAAAAGAAATACAAAGATATAGTCTCTTAATTCAAGGTGCTTCCTTTCTAGTTGGGGACCCAGGCCATAAAGATATAAAAAAAGATAATAATAGAAGGTAATATTGTGAAAATAATGATAAACACAGTAAGATACTGCAGGAGTTCTGAACAAGATATGAATAGTGAGGGCTAGGCAGTTAGAGAAATCTTCATGAAGGTGATGGGACTTCGGTGCCTTACAGGACTCAGGGATGGAAAGGACTTTAGAGATCATATACTAGGGGTATCAAATTCAACTAGAAATGGATCCCTGCCAGCCTGCATTTTGACTTAGAAAACCACAAATTAACATCATCTATGTTGTATTGTGTTTTTATTTTTATTGTTAACTGTTTTCCAGTTACATTTTAATTTGGTTCAGGGCACACTGGCTACATGGCCATAAGTTTGATATTTCTGATTAGTCTAAAGCCCTCATTTTACAGGTGACAAAACTGGGACCCAGAGGGATGACAAGACTTGCTTTAAGGTCACACAGAGTATTTGGGATGAGAGCTGGAATTTGGACCTATGTCTTCTGATTCCAAATTCAGTGTTCATTTTAATAAATTAGACCTGACTCATTGAAGTAGAAGGGCTGTCTTTTGTTGGTTTTATATTCCCAACAGAATTTATTGTATATGTTAAATACTTGTTGATTGAATTGAAACTATCTCCAGCTTTAAGGAAAGGTTATGACAAGTTGTAAGGTAAAGGGAAGGAATTCCCTTAGAGGAGTGAATAAGCTTGGGCAAAACTACTGAGGTGGGAATGTGTATCGTGTGTTCTAGGAAAAATTAATAGATTCTTTTGGCTGGGGAAGAAAGGTTCATATTAATAATAGCTGATATTTATATAGTGCCTAAAGATTTATTAAGTGTTCTGCATACAATATCTTATTTGATTCTCAAAGTAATTCAGTGATGTAAGTTCTACAGATGTGATCATTCCCATTCTACATATGGGGAAACTGAGGCTCAGAAGTTAAGGGACTTGTCCATTATCATACCACTATAAAATATCACAGGTGGAATTGGAACTCAGGTAGCTCCCAACCAAAGTCATGTACTATGTCCATCATACTTCTAGTGTAGGGAGGATAATGGCTAATAAGGTTGGATCTCTTAAGTGATACACTATGAAAGGCTTTGAGAGCCAGGATAATTACTTTACAGATGAGGAAATGGAAGCATTTAAGCTCAAAGTAGTAATGTGACTTATAGCATTTTTTCCCCTTGGCTCAGAGAGTTTTAAGAATTCATTGCTTGTTATATAACACACACAACAGACCAAGGAGTTCTTTTTATATTTGTATGAAGAGCCTAAATCTGTGGCTTTCATTCCAAATTTGGGTCTATAGCCAAAAGACATAAAATGGCCATCTTAAGCATAGCCAGGGCAGCAAAATGTTTTATAAGATAAAGAGTAGAGGGCATAACTATTGTGACAATTATGTAAATTCACGACTTAACAGAAGACAGATGTTAGTGAGTAAATTGACAAGCAAGAATATAAATGTACAACTATGAGGAGGGACACATCACTGCAACTGAGTACTCAAGACTGTTATGGTGAAAATCTAGAGTTACTAGTGAAGAAATGCTTTTAATCACAGAGACACATATAGATAAGTTAAAGGTCAAGAAGAAATCTAGGTCAAGGAATAAATAAAACATCAATAAAATATGTCTGAGTTCATGAAAAAGGCTAATTAAATCTAGCAGTGACAAGAGGGGCATCTTACTATCCACATCCTAAAACAATAGTGTTCTCAATGTGATTTGTATAGCAGAAATAAATGTAGAGTCAGTACATAACTAAAAGAACCACAAAAATCTAAAAGTAATGAATTCTATAATGAGCCTTCATGTAAAGTTTTTCAAAAAGGAATCATGTTATTTAGTCAATTAGAGAAAAAGAATATGCAAAGAAAGTTGTCAAGCCATTCATATCACATCCCAAGAACAGACATTCACATTATATAAATGTAATGAGGGGATTAAAGGCACTCCCACTCAGTTCTGATATGTTTATCAAGTGAGACTCTCTCTTTTTTTCACTAGGTGTGAACAAGGTCTGGATACTTCTCTAGGTGTGAAGTCTTTTCAGATGTTGGTATCCCCTCTGAGACCTGTATACAGGAGCTAGTTCAGAATCCAAGAGATTCCTGCAAGTGGCAAACTATTAAAGATAAGTTCTGGTTGATGATCTGAGGAGTCACTTGGGGAGCAAGGGGAGTACCTTGGACTTAGCCTTGATTTTATTCACTACCCGAACAGCCCTCACCCTCAACCCCTTGGCCACAGGAAGGCTCTGAGAGTTTCAAAGTATCTGGAGAATTCTAGCTTCCCATCAGTGTCCTAGTATCATTCCCAGGGAGTCAATAATAGAATGAATGCGATGAGAAAAGGCAGATTCAAGGCTCTACAAGGACCTCCAAATAAAAAGCTGCACAATGCCTACAGGGAATTTCAGGAGCACAACACAAAGGAAAAGACAGGACTTCCGGTGATCAGGAACTGTGAGTTGACCCTTTTGCCACAAGCTCTAAGCTTAAACTCACTTTCCACTGTACTCTGTGTGAACTGGGAGGAGAATGTTTCACAGATTTTGGGGTGAGGATATTATGTACAAATTATACTACTCTAGTAAATATATATCTCTAAAAACTAAGCCTGGTTAATTAATATCAACTGATACTCATAGCAGAAAGCATATTCATAGGAATTCATGAACCATAACATTAGGGAAAAAATAACCACCATTTCCTGAAGGCTACTTGCTAGATTCTGAGAGGACAAGTAGCAGCTACCCTTTGGGGACCCAATCTGCCAGTACAAATGGGGATTGAGGGAGTAGCTCCAGGCTCCAAATGTGCCATATATGAAAAGATATTTTCCGTATCGGCGATTATAATGTTATTTTACAAATGATTCTACTTTCAAGGATCTCAGACTCTGGATATACTAGAGACATCCTGATGATGCTTTCGGTGAACCTACAGAAGATGGGCTTGCATCCCAAAGTATTTACTCCATTACAAATAGGAGTTGTTTTATCCACCTATGCAAGGGTCTATGGAACATCAAACATAAAAAAATAGGATAGGATAGTAGCCTGGCCCAGAACTGTCTTTATCTGAGATCCATTGAGAAGATGAAAGGAATGAGATGATGATAATGACTAATAATAATAATTTGCATAGAGGTCTAAACTGTAATCTTACAAAACATTCATATATTTTTTATTAGATCAGCACAGGAATCTGGTGAGTAAATAAGGCAGATATTTCAAAGATAGGGAAATTTTGCAAATAAGGAAACCTAGGCTGAGGTTGTGATTGGCTAAAATTACACCAGTCGGTCTGCTGACTCTTCTTAGGTAGAGAGATGATAAACAGCCTCTTTAAAAGGAAAAAAAAAACTGGTAACATAGGTCAAAGTGAGGAAATAGCTGTTTTAATACTGGATTAAAGAGAAACAGAGAAACCTTTTCTAACAAATAAGACTATTTTTATGCAAATGAACCACTTCTTTCAGGAGGGCAGGACATGAAAATATAGTCTGCTTGTGTGATTTAAACCATACTTTTGTCTGTCAAATTCCTGAGACCAAATCTTCTCTAATGCTATAAGCTGGACTGAAAACACTACAATTCTTATCAAAAGTCTGAGAATACAGTATATCACTTTTTAAAAGTCACATTGTAAAAAAAATAGATGGAGGTAAATTCAATGATTAATTATAACTATTTATATTATATATTACATATATATTATAAAATAATAATTTATAATACTAATTATAATGACTTAATGCAGAATTTTAATTGAAGCAAATCAATTGCCAAAATGAGGAAACCAAAAAGCTGTTGAAGCCAGCAGACTTTGATCTCCTTGCCAACATGGAGAAATTAGACAATCCAAGGCAATAGTGTTTTAGAATGTAATATCATTTGCAAAGGATGGTGGAAGATTATGAAAAATACTGTTTCATAAAGCTGTGAGAAGCAGTGAAGGGAAAATTAGTTTCTGAAAAGTTTGTTGAGAGACTTAATTAAGCAAACTTATCCCAAGGGCACTTAAGGCTGAAACTAGAAGAAAGACAACACATGGATTTAAAAAATGGAAAAGATCTGTCAGGAATTTTCTAATAGTTTTTATAGTTTTATTGTTACTACTTTGTGATTCCTTAAAAAGAAATAAAGGTAAACATCTGATTTTGATGGAATTAAAGGGGCAGCTTGAGGTTGGCTACATAAAAATTTGGGCATGCCCAAAGGGCCCTTAAAAGCTTGCACTGTAAACTGTGCAACCTAATCTAAATAGAAGGCAAACTCAAGGCAGAATTCAACTTCTGATGAGATGCATAAAAAATACAGGGAGCTGGACAATGGGAGGCTGAGGAAAGCCACAAAAAGCTGGGAGAGTAAAGCTCCTTTATGGCAAAGTTATAGGAGGACATGGGCAAGAGTAGCACAAGAAGGGTGTGCATGGATGGGTTGTGATATGGAGCACTATCTGTAGTGATTACATTGATGAAATCCATTAGTGAAGAAGTGTTGTCTAGAAGATTATTTTTTGTTCAATCTCTCTCTTTTTTTTTTGGCAGTTGGGGTTAAATGACTTGCCCGGGGTCACACAGCTAGTAAGTGTCCAGTGTTTGGTCTGAGGTTGGATTTGAACTCAGGTCTTCCTGACTTCAGGGCTGGTGCTCTATCCACTGTGCCACCTAGCTGCCCCTTTTCTGTTCATTCTTTAGGGTTTTCTAAGCATATCATTATATTATCCAGAAGTAGAGATAATTGTGATTTGCTTTTGTTAATGATATAATGGGTTTACTTTTCCTATTCTTAATGTTATACCATTTTCAATATGATTTAAAATAAAATTGGTTTGAGTGGATATCTATCATTTCTGATCTTATTAGAAAAGTTTCCAGTTTCTTCATTATACAGAATTATAACTGTTTTAGGCAAATACTTTTGATCACATAAAGAAAAATTTTTCATTCCTATGCTTTAATTTTTTGTCATGAATGAGTGCTACATTAAATTGAAGGCTTTTTTCTGCATTAATGTGAATTATTATGCTGTTTACCCCCTAATATTAGACCATCCATGCATTCAAGTTAAAAATCTAACTGTATAATAATCACTGTTTTTTGGACATATTGTTTAATCACTTTGTCAGTCCTTTAATATTTTTGCATTAATGTTCATGATTGAAATTAGTTTACAGTTATCATTCTCTGATTTATTGCTTCCTGATTTGTATTATGTAGAGTCTCACCGTGCCTTCTTTCTCCATTTTTTGGGGGAAAAGTTTATGTAGCATTATAATGTGTTTACTAAACATTTAAAAGAATTACTTTATAAATCCATTTGGACTTGAAGCCTTTTTTCCATGGGAATTCATTTATGGGTTGCTCAATTTCTCTTCTGGGATAAGATTATTATATCATCTATTTTTTATTTTGTTAACTTCAGTATTTCATATTTTTATAGATAGAAATTCATCACTGGATCATAGTTTTAGATCCAGAAAAGATCTTAGAGGTCATTTAGTCTAACCCTTTTATTTTCCAGACAAGGAACCTAAGTCTCTAAGAGGTTAAGTCCACAGAGGTAATGAATGGTAGAATCAAGATTTGAACTGAGGCTCTCTGACTCAAAATATTTCCATTTTGCTTCACTACCTATGAACATTTTATTTAGGCTTTCAATATTGCTGCCAGGTCATTTCATCACGGTAGCAGTTTCTGCTTTATTTCTTCTCCATATATTGAGAATTTTCTCCATTATAGTTTTTATTTTGTTCATCTATTTTTGCTCTTTTTTTAAAAATCAAGTTAGCTTTTTTTGTATGTAAAAATAACTGTTTTGTTACCTCGATTGTTTTTATTTTTAATTCTACTTCTTTCATCTTTATCTTTTTTCACATTTGATTTAATAAATTTGGTTTTCCCTAGCTTTACATTTTTTACTTTCAGGCTCAATTCATTATCTCTTTTGGTGATCTCATCTATTCACTATTATCTCTATGGGAACAATTTCAGGTGAATACCTCTAGCTTTATTCTCTTTCTTGAATTCTAGTTCCACATGGGTAATTGTCTATTAGTTATTCTAAACTGGAGGTCCCATAGATATCTCAAATGCAATACATCCAAAACATTGTCTTTCCCTCCAAATCTTCCCCTCTTTCTAATTTCCTTATTTTTGTTGAGAGCACAACCAATCTTCTAGCCACCTGGGTTCACAACCTTGGTGTAATTTTCAACCTTCAATCTTCTCCTTCTTTCCTCACAATCAATCACCAAGGTATATATTTGCAGTGTTTTAGAATGGGTCAAGGGAACTGGGTTTTGTTACAACCAGTCTCTTTACCATCAGTGTGGTACGATGGAAAGAGAACTAGATTTGAAATCAGAGGACTTAGGTTCTAAGCATGCCTCAACTACTTACTGACTATACTCAATGTACCTCTGAGCCTCAGTTTACTCATCTGTAAAATGAGAAAGATGGGGCTAGATGACCTTTGCCTCTAAATCTGTGATTTTAGCTACTTTTAAAGGAAAACTGCAAAGTTTTACATTTTTGCAATCATAAAAATATTTTGTTATTTTAAAATTCTATTTTATTTTCAGTCCTGCATTTTCTTCCCTCTGACTCCCACTCCCCACTGAAAAAGAAAACAAAAACAAAACCTTTGCTACAAACATGCACAGTCAAACAAAACAAATTCCTGCATTGGCTAAAAAACAAAACACATCTAAATCTGTATTCTGATTCTACCATCTCTATCTGGAGGTAGGTAGCATGTTTCATCATGTGTCCTCTGGAATCATGGTTGGTCATTGTGCTGATCAGTTTCTAAGAGTCCTTCAAGACTGTTTGTCTTTACAATATTGTTATTGTATAAATTATATCCCATGTTCTGTTCACTTCATTTTCTATCAGTTCATACAAGTATTTTTAGTTTTCTCTGGAACCATCCCGTTTATTCCTTCTTAAAGCACAATAGTATTACAGGAATACATTTAATTAAATCACAATGCATTGCTCTAGTAGCCAGGTTATTTTAAAAGGTCTACTGGAATGATGGGCAACTAGGTGGTGCAGTGGATAGAGGGCAGGGCCTGAAGTCAGGAAATCTGGCCTCAGACACTTAGCTGTGTGACCCTGGGCAAATCACTTAATCCTGTTTACCTCAGTTTCCTCGCATGTAAAAGGAGCTGGAGAAGAAAATGGCAAACCACTCCAGTATTTTTGCCAAGAAAACCCCAAATGGGGTCACAAAGAGTCAGACCAACTGGAATGACTGAACAATAACAAAACTGGAATGATGTTAGGTGGAACCCTTGTGAATAATTTATGGTAGGAAGTGGATGAGAGGCAGCATAGGGCAGTAGACAGAGAACCAGCCTGAGAGTCAGAAAGACCAGATTTCAAGTACTTCCTCTTATTCATGCTGTATAGTCTTTATGACCCTGGCAAGTCTCTAATCTCTGTTTCCCAGGAAACTTTGTAAGACTAAGTTACAGAATAGCTGCAGGTCTGCATTGATAGAGGCAGCTTCTTCACCTGAGATACCCTTACATTGATTCAAAGGTCATGTTAAGGGAACAGAGAGAACATTAAAAGGAATAGTTTGGGTGCACGGTTGTTCGTAGTTGGAAAGAAAAGGTAGGGAAATCCAAAATAAATCTTGCTGAACTCACAGTATTTTAAGGTGAGTCATAAGAGTCCTTGGGATATTTAGAGTGTTTTCTTGCAAAAGAGTGACCATTGGAGATGCAGGTACTCTCCTAAGATTCCATAGGCCCCTGTAGTGATGAACTTGTGACAAGGACTTGTTCATGGATCATTCAGGGAGAAAGACACCAGAAGAAGAAGAAGGAGGAGGCAGAGTACAGTGTGCAAATGTATTCTCTTTCTTGGAAACATACGGAAGGATGCTGGTTCTGCAGTTCTTTCATTCAAAGAAATCTACAAGTAGACTGCCACTACAGTGATGCTGTAGTGGAAGAGGATGAGGCGTTGATGTGCAGAGTGGATTTGCTTTGATGAGGTGGATTCTCAGAGATATTTTCCCTCCCCAGAAACGCTGAACTTTAGAGAAAGTCTCTTTGTTAACTGTCCCCTCTGGTGTCTTGCCCTTGTAGTCAGAGAAGTGTACTGCACTGAATACTCTATTTCCAGTGCACTGTACTGGCCAGAACCTCCTATTCTACTTCCCCCTTGTGTTTTTTGTCCATCTTTTTTTTTCTCTTTTCCCATTTGTATAATCTACTTGCCAGATGAACAAAATATGAATATGAATTCCCCAATCTTTGTTTTTGTACTGTTATTTGGATGATAGAAGTTGAAAGCAAGTCCCAATTTGGATAATGCAGTACACTCATTCTGCAACAGCAGTGGTGGGGGTCAGGTCTAAATGGGAAATAGCTTGAACAACCTCAGAGTTTTCCCAGAAACTCACAACTCCAGTGGTGCTACCTGCCTGTAACAGCTTTTTAAGTCAGCTCCAGGTGATAAGTAGGCAAAATAAAAACAAAGAGAGATTCATAATATGAAGCCATCATTCCCCTAGACTAGTATTTTTAGTGAGTTATTTTGAGAAAGATAGAAGTATCTTTTTGGAAAGCCTTAGTAGTACACTCCTAGGTCCCTTGCTTAGCATAAAACTTTCTCTTTCTTACTTTTGGTGAGCCCAAAGCCCCCTCCAGCTATTCAGTGCTTTCCTTGGGAGGCATGTGGTCAAGTGAGCAAGCATTGATTAAATACCTACTGTGTGCCAGGCACTGTGCTAAGTGCTGGAGATACAAAGAAAGGCAAAATGGCCCCTATTCACTCACAAGGAATTCCGAGTATAACGGTGTAGAGAAACATATAAACCACTATGCACAAACAAGACATATACAGGCTAAAACTGGAGGTGACGGGGACAGGAAAGGCTTCTTGCAGAAGGTGGGATTTTAGCCGAGACTTGCAGGACATAGACAAGACAAGACAAGACAAGAAGACACAGACAAAAAGAAAGAGAATTGTAGGCTTGGGGGACAGCCAGTGAAAATGCACAGAGCTGGGAGATGCAGTATCTCCCGAAAGGCATAGCAAAGAGGTCAGTGCCAGTGGATTGTAAAGTACATAGAGGGTAGAGGAGCATAAGAGGAGGGAAAGGTGGGAAGGTTATGGAAGACTGAATGCCAAACAGGCTTTTATACTTAATCCTGGAGGTTAAGAAGGAACAACTGGAGTTTATTGATCAGACCTGTGCTGTAGGAAGAACGCTTCGATACCTGAGTGGAGGTTGCATCGGAGGAGGGAGATCTTGTATTTACTGTTCATATTTTTTATATTTAGGTATGTTGTTTCCCATAATATAACATTAGCCCCTTGAAGTCAAGGATTCTTCTTGGTTTTTTGCCTTTGTATTGCCATTGTCTAAGAGGGAAAGGGAAGGGAATAAGCACTGATATAGCACCTATGTGCCAGGCACTGAGTAAAGTACTTTACAGATATTATCTCATTTGATTCTCACCACAGCTGTTATTGTCCCCATTTTATAGTTAAAGAAGTTGAGGCAGACAGAGGTTAAGTGACTTGCCCATAGCTAACGCATGTCTGAGCCTCGACTTAAACTCAGGTCTTCCTGAATCAAGGTCCAGTGCTGTGTCACACAGCTGCAATCTGCAGGTGCACAATCTGTGCTTATTGGTTAAATGCTTTCTCTTATTTTCCTTTCTGTTTTCTTCCTAACCTTACCTACTAATTTTGTAGGAATCTAAGGGACAGGGAACCTGCAGCCTCGAGGTTACATGAGGTCTTCGAGGTCCTTGGGTGCCGCTTTTTGCCTGAATCCAAGTTGTTTTTGTTCTGTGAAGTAAGGGCCAAATTGGAGGACCGACACAGCCAAAAGTGGCCTTGAGGCCTCAGCTTCCCCACCCCTGACCCAGGAAGTCCAGTGAGCTCCGATAGCCATTACTTCTTCTAATGTACAGATTTCTTACAGTCTGAGAGACCTGGTGCCACTAGACTCATGAGAACATAAGATCATTGATTTGGAGCTGAAAGGACTTCAGAGACTAAATTCAATCCCCCAATTTTAGATGCAGCAACTCAGGCCTGAAGAAAGTTTTCATACTTGCCTAGGCTCACTCTGGTAGTAGGTAGAAAGGGCAGTTCCAGATCTTTTCCTTGCTTTCATTGACTGGCCCACAATAGGTCCCAGGCCAAGCCCTACTTGATCATGGTTTGGGCCCTGACTGGCTTACAGTGAAAGTAAACAGCAATTGTTTTTGTTTTGGCCAGAAACTCTGAGGGTCTTCCCCTCCCAGACAAAAAACTTTTAAGAGACCATTCTCTGCCTCATTTCTTATTAAGCCTTAATCTTGCTGTTGTCCTTTGTTTTCGAAGAGGACCAAATGACATCACTGTGCTAGAGTCAAGTTTCAGTGTGTCCGAATGTGGCTGATCAGACCAATACAAGCTTGGAATGTTCTACCACAAGTCAGGCACAAATAGTCCCTGTGAACCTTTGGGGTGGATTCTCTAGCTTGCATTTCTCTTGAGCTGTTTCAATTCTGCTGTGCTTATAGAGAACAGCACCTTTTCTGATGTGGGCATGCCATGCTGAGCAGTCCTGTGCCAGTATCTCCCATATCACACAATCAATTCCAAAGTTCTTAAGAGAGACCTTGAGAGTGTCCTTGTATCACTTCTTCTGATCACCATGTGAACGCTTGCCCTGTATGAGTTCTCCATAAAATCGTCTTTTTTGCAAGCATATATTTTGCATTCCAACAATGTGGCCAGCCCATTGGAGCTGCGCTCTCTGAAGCAGAGTTTGAATGCCTGACAGTTTAGTTTGAGAAAGGACCTCAGTGTCTGGTATCTTATCCTGCCAGGTGATCTTCAGAACCTTCCTAAGACAATTCAAATGGAAGCGATTCAGTCTCCTTGCATGGTGCTGGTATACTGTCCAGGTTTTTACAAATGGGCTTTGCCTTAGTCAAACTGAGACCTGTTAAAGACCTTAGCTTGAAAAGGTCAAGGTCCCCCACTGCATGTGGGCCATCTCCAGCTGTCCTGATCTATATTTGGCCACTGGACCCAGATTGCTCTGGAGGAGAAAGTGAGACTGATGACTGCATAGTCCTCCCTCATTTAAATCCAATTCACTTGCCTATCATGGCATCACTTCCCTGATGTCATAGTTCTATATGACATAGTCATGTCATATCTCCAAGAACAAAGGACAAACAGCAGGCATAAGTCTGCCTTTAACTAAGCAAGTCACTTAACCTCCTAGGCCCTAGTTTGCATGTCTGTAGGGTTCCTTCCAGTGCTATATGATCCTATGATAATTCAAGCTGTATCTGAATGGAAGGACCATAACTGAAGGGACCACCCACTCTCTGGGAACAGTTTTATTTTATCTGCAATTCGAGGTGCTGTTTATATCTACAGGAAAGGGCATAAAGACAATATCTCCATCTAGATTCTTTCGCAATTGATATATGAGAAATCACTTTGGCATTTTTCTGAGTGTTTAAATTCCTAGCAATTTCTGAGCCTGAATGACAGGTGAATGGTAGAGACTGGCATGCTGGGACTGAGCCTAAGATATTTCTCTCCTGGGCCCCCAGGGTAGAATTGTGGGTATGGTAAGGAAGCCCAAAGTTTAATAATGAGTTTAGAAGAGTGACTAGGTCACTTGTCAGATACTATATAGGAGTATTTCAACAGCCGCACTGAGGAGAGAGGGAGGGCATGATATAGATCCTAATCAGGTGCATGGTTTTTACAGGAGATCAACATAAATTGCCAAAACATGAAGCAAAAGAAAACCTGGATTAAAATTAAGCTCTTGGTTGAATATCCCAAAATGAAGGATAGCAAGTAGCAGATGAAAATTAATTGATACAAGCAAAATCTCAGTGATTTGAACTAGTTGTGCCAATAAGCCAGTCTGATAAGTACATATTATACAACTTTTAAAAGGTAGTTTCATTGGGGTTAAGGTAATGTATAATTAGTATACCAATTAATTGTATGAGAATCATTGCTTCTGAAGAACTGAAGGATGATTTTAAAAGCTTTAAAACTTTATAAAGCTTAAGTATTTGTGAATGTTTGTACTATTAATGTCATTTGCAAAGGTTTCCTTTGTAGACAGCACAAAAGCCAAATTCTAGCCAAATTCCAAATGAGTAGAATTAGATTTACTGCAACCTCTTTAAAGTTTACCAGGTATTAAATATTTTTAAAGTCAGTCTCTATTATTCAAAGAAAAGAACTACAAAGTCAATTAATTTCAAAGAAATATTTCTTAAGTGCTGACTACATGCAAAGCAATGGGGGAGGTATAGAAAGGTAAGTCATTTAAAGTAGGAAATTCAACTGAGAGACAATAGGTGAGTCACTTGTATCAGTCAATGAAGCAACAAGCATGTATTAAATGCCAGGTATTATGCCATCCAAACTAGTGGGATGCCAGTACAAAAAACAGAACAATCCGTGCTCTCAAGGGCTTACATACTAATGAGAGAAGCAGTAAGAGCACATATCATAAGCATAAATATATAGGGAATAAATAGAAACAAATACAAAGTAGCTACACACCGGGCCATCATGGAGGGAGGACACCAATCAACTGGGTGAATCAAGAAAAACTTCATCTAGAGATGGTAACTGAACCGCATCTTAAAAGACAAAGGGACTCTGCGAGGCAGAAGTAAGATGGGAGTAAATCCCAGATGCAGGAGACAGAAGATGGAGTGCAAGAGTGTGTGTGTCTGTGTTTATATATAACAAAAAGAGAAGGCCAATCTGGCAGCCTCACCGAGTACAGGAGGGGGGATAATTTCCAATGCTGGAAATGCAGCTTAGAGCCTGTTTGTGAAGGGCTTCACAAACTAAAAAGAGGGGTTTGTAGTATATCTTAGAGGCAATGGGAAATCACTGGAGGTGACTGAGGAGACACATGGTTAGACCTGCAATTAAGGAAAATTACATTTGCAACAATGGTGTGTAGGCTGGACTGCAGAAGTGAGACTTGAGTCAGGGAGACTAATTAGGAGGCTGTTGCAATAATCTAGGTGAGAGGTGAAAAGGGCTTGAACTAAGGTATTTTTTTTGTGAGCAGCAAGAAGAGGCTGGATGAGAGACACCTCAGGGTGCACAAAATGACAAGATTTGGCAGTTTATTGGACATGTGCGGGGAAGGAGAGGGAGGAGACCAACATAAATTTAAAATTATGAACCTGAGATACTGCTAGAATGGTGGGTACCTTTGACAGAAACAGGGAAGTATGAACAAATGGACAGTTTGGGGATGAAGATAATGAGTTCAGTTTTGGATATGTTGAATTTGAAATATCCAACAGGCAACTCTCGAGAAACTGGGGTTGGATATAGAGATAAAAGAGTGATCTACATGGGGAAGATAGTGAAAGCCAGAGGAGTTCATGGAGTTACTGAGAGAGTACAGAGAGAGGAGAGCCTTAAGACAGAACCTTGTGTGGAACATTCACTGGTAGGGGTTCAAGGGTTATCTGCCGTGTTGGAAAGAGCGTATACAAATCTAGCATAGATGCTGGAGGCAAGCGATTGATTGCAGGCCTTGGGCTGGCAATCCACTTCAGTTCCTGGCCTTTACTTAGCCTTTGAGGTTTGTTCAGGCTCAGTTCTAAGGAAGCCTGGCTTCTCAATAGCACCAGTAGGCTTCCTAGTCTCATATTCATGGTCTCAGCTTTCTGAGGAAAATTGCTAATTCCATTAATAGTTGTGGCTATAGCCTGAAAGTCAAATGGGTTCCCATAAAAAGGAAAATAAAAGAGGTACTCAATGAATAATAAAAGTCAAGCACAGGGCAGGTAATTTATTCTCACAGAGGAAGGAATAATAAGTCTAAGGAAACTGTAGCATGTATCAACAGAATGATTTAAACAGGATTCAGCATATTATTACTACCAGTAGACTCTGCTGGGAGTCAATATTCAAACCTCTTTGGGCCATAATACAGTGTTTTGCAAGACTGCTCATGAACCATGTTACACTTCATGCCTGTTGGCATTGGCTGACCATACAGCCAAGATGGAACTTTACCATGGCCACTCCAATGCCCACTCTTCCCGTGGCATTAGTTCACAACGACTGCTATCTAGGTATTTTCATCCCATCTCTTCCCCTACTCTCCTACTCCCTCCAAAGTATTATAGAAGAAGACATCAGCTGCCATCTCTCTAGACTCACAAGATGATGCTAAAGGAAGGAAATCACGAGAGGCAAAAGCAGCCAGAGTCCCCACTCAGTGCTGGCCAGTTAAATGCATGCTCTTTAGCTCAGAAGCCATATAGAAAATTCTCAGCAAATCAGTCTTATGTGGCTTGACGCTGGTCCCCCAGACCTTCCACCTGATCCACCAGAAACAGGTAGAAAACAGGGAATGATCCCACATGTTTGGAGGAGGGAATGGAGGGGGAGGAGGGCAGAGAAGACTGCACAACCAGCCTCTGAGAAAATCATTCATTTTCCATTCTCAGAAAAACCGTGCCTACCTCACGGAGCTGTTGGGATGATCAAATGAGATAGCGCTCATAAAGTGTTAAAAACAAAAATATGACAGTAAGTTATTCCAATAAAATGATATTTAACTTTACCTGAACACACCCTAGTTCCTATAAAATATACTAATTTTATGGGTTTTGACTAAAGGCCTTATCCTGGCTAATATCCACAGGAGAAAAGATCAGTTATCAAATTTATGAATTCTCCCCACTTAGACTCAAGTTTCTTGAGAGTAAGATTGTCTTTCACTTCTTTGTAGATCTCATAACCTATGTTCAAAATATGGTTGAATAAGTATTGTCTTTATCACCATTTCCACTCCTGTTTATTTACCATATTACCTTTTTTTTTTTAAAGCAAAGTCTTACAGAGTCATAAAGCTCAAGGTATTTATAGAAAAATACACAGGATCTGGTCAATGTCAATAGCCCCATGGTCTCGTCCTGCCAGCCTTGAAGAGGCAGCTCACTGAGTTTCAGGTTCCAGCCCTCTGAGGTTTGCTGGGAACTTCACTGACCTTGAGTATGCACAGTTGCACACAGGTAGTTCACTGAAAAGCTGACCCATTTCCCTTTGTTTCTCACCCCCTTACAGTCTCTCTGATTTAAGGAGTAATGATAATAGCTAATATTTATACAGCACTTTACAAAGTACTTTACCCATGATAACTCATTTGATCCTCACAAGAACACTATGTGGTAGGGACCATTATCATTCCCATTTTATACATGAGGAAACTGAGGCTCAGAGAGGTTAAGAAGTTGTCCAGGGTCACACAGATAGTTAAGTGTGAGAGAGAAAATTTCAATCTCAGGTCTTCCTGATTCCAAGTCAATCACTCTGTCCACTCCTACACCACCTTGCTTCTTCTGGGCATAAGGGCAGCACCAACACTTATGGTAGTGATCAGTCAGCCTCCAGAAGCCTCATTTACAAGCGGAGGGTTCTCGTGCTAAATCCACATTAGTTCTGTGTCCTGGATGTGCAACAATCCCATGACCAAGGAAGAGAGATGAGTTTTTTCTCACTGTTATTCCAGGCAGCAGTACATAAACCAACACATTCAGCCACAGCTATCTAACAGAACAGTGAGTGCTATAATAGGTGTTGTTTACTTTAAGCGTAGGTGTCATCCTTCACACCTCATTCTTTGTCACCTTCCCTCCACCCCCTATCCAGTCAGTTGTCAGCTGCTGTCATGTCCAGCATACCACCCCTTCTTCCTCCAGACAACGGAACAATCCTGGTACAACCCCTCATCTCCTAATGCCCAGACTATTGAAATGGCCTGTTGGACTCCTCACGTCAAGTCTCCCCACTCCAACATAGCCACTGCTCAGAGATCAAATTGTTTTCCTAAAGCATAAGTCTGACCACATCAGCCTCTATTCAATAAACTCCAGTGGCTTCCTTTTTCTTCCAGAATCAAATATAAAATCCTGTTTGGCTTTCAAAAGCCTAGATAATCCAACCCCTTGGTTTTTTATTTTTATTTTTAATGCTTCTCCCTGAGACCACTCCCAATTTATCCTGTCTATATCTTGTTTGTACATGGCTGCCCTCTATTAGACTGTGAACTCCTTAAGGACAGGGGTAGGTTTTTGCCTTTTCTTGTTTCCCCAGCACACTGCTTGGCAAGTAGTAGAAGTGGAAGTAATAGTAGTAGTACTAGTAGTAGTAGCAACAGCAGCAGTAGTGGTAACAATACATTATTAATAAATAGTTATAGTAATATATAATAGCAATAAATAATGCATTAATGGTTATAGTGATAAAGGCTAGTAAGAAATACATTATTAATCACTATAGTGATGAATTATCATAGTAAGAAATAATAATACATTATTAATAAATAGTTATGTTGTTGTTATTCTATGTCTGACTCTTCCTGAGCCCATTTGGGTTTTTCTCGGCAAAGACACTGGAATGGTTTGCTATTTCCTTCTCCAGCGTGTCCTCATTTTACAGGTGAAGAACTGAAGTAAATATGGGTTAAGTGACTTGTCCAGGTCACACAGCTAGTGAGTGTCTGAGGCTGGATTTGAACTCACATCTTCTCGACTCCAGGCCTGGTGCTCTATCCATTATTAATCATTACTATATATTACTATAGTAACTATTACTATATGTAACCATTATAATTAATATTACAACAACCATTAGTAGTTATCGTCATAAATACTAAGAAACAATAACGCATTGTTAACGGTTATACTAATAATCATAATAATGCATTATTGATGGTTGTAGTAATAATAAATAATAACGAAGCACCTACGTAGCACTTTGAGGTTTGCTAAGAGCTTGACATGCACTATCTCATTTGATCCTGCGTAGAAGCCTGACCGCGGCCAGTAAACATCAGTGGGAGGATTTGAACTCGGGGCCCCTGACTCTGTAACAAGTGCTGGTTCCCTAGGTTTCCGATGACGGAAGTCTGGAGACGTGCCGGGTGCTCATCCAGCGCAATGGCCTCATTTCCTCCGAGAGGCCGGGGGGGGGGTAGGGGGGAAGTCAAGTGACCAGAGTCACCCAGGAATACCCCGCCCCCTCCTCATCACACAATTCACCACGATGCTCTGAGTGTATTTCTTAACGTGGCCAATCGATTTCTAAATCTTGGAGAAAGGGCGGGGGAGGTGTGAGGCTCGACTTTTCTCTTCTCAGGACCCCGGTCAGGGAGCGGGGGGTAGCGGCCTTCACCAGTCCTGGGCTTCCTCTTCCTTCAGGAGCGAATAACGTCCACAAGCTCTGGTTTGACCCACGCGACGCTCCGTCCGGGTTACAGGAGGGCGCATGCGCAGGAGACTTCTGACCTTTCCTCTTTGCTCCTTTCCCCTCCCCCATCCCGGCAACAAGCGGCGATGGCGGCCCGCGTGGGCTTGATGACCCGTCTACCTCTGTGCGCCCAGGGAAGGGGCCGATTCCTTGACTGTCTCCACCGGCACCTCAGTTCTCCCGGAACTGCCATCCTCAAAAGAGAAGAGCTGCCTGGGGGGAGCGTGGAGCCAGGTGAGTAGGGGCGGCCGGTTATCTCCGGCCATCCCTCGTCTGCGTATCGGGGATGGCGGGGGAGCGTGGGACGCTCGCGGCCAGGAGGCGGGGCCTCCCTTAGCCCCGCTCCTCCGGGCCTGTCTGGGGGTGGGGTGGGGGGTGAGTCTGGGCTCTGTGGCCCCTTGGGGTAGAGGGGACGGGCCCAGCCTGGGCCTTCTCGGTCCTGGGCCGAGGGTTCCTCCCCCACCCTTGCTGACCTTGGAGCCGCCCCTTAACTTCTGTGGACCCCTCTTTCCTCCAGGGGTGGTGTTGGGGGAGTTCCAGGGCTGGACCCCCCCCACCCCACCCGGAGACCCTAGATACGTGGGTCCCAAACCCACACCGGACCGTCCCGCAGAGCCCCAGGGCTTCAGGTTGGGACGGCATCCACTGGAGCCTTCAGCTTCCCACGAAGACTGGTCTGTGAAGGCATCCAAGTGGCAGGAAGACCTGAGTTCAAATGTGGCCCCAGACACTTACCAGCTGTGTGACCCAGGGAAAGTCACGGAACTGCCTGCCTCACTTTCCACATCTGTAAAATGGGCATATCGGGAAAGGTTGTGAGGATGACATGAGATCATATTTGTAAAGCACCTGGGAAGTAGTAGGCACTATGTAAGTACTAGCTGTTGTTGATACTGATAGTATTATTGATCAGATCTGTTTCTATTAGACCCATTTAATATCCTTCTAGGTATAATTTTAAGTGGTAATAGTAAAGCATTCTTCCCTTGTCATCCTAGAGTTAAGTGAATTAGTATTTTTCCCCAAAGAAAATGGAGTGCCTTTACTGATACCACCAGGGCCTCAATCAATAAATATTAATTAGCCATCTACTGTATTACAAACAAACAATTTTTATTGAGTGAGCTTATGGAAAGCCTGAACTTGAAAGAATTGGTATCGCTTTTCAGTGGTGTTTCACTGTAGGCATTAATTTTGTATTGTGAGCTGGTAGCTGGTTCCTCTTGTTAAAAACTCCAAGGTCTAATCCGGAATAGAGTAACAAATGATTTCTGTAAACTGACTAACCCATTAATTTCCATCTTGAGGTTTTTTGTGTCTTTTTAAAATTACATGGAAAGGAATATACTGGAATAATAAACAAGAGTCATATTAGAAAAGTCCAGTGGTTTAAAAAAGGCCCAGAACAGTCTTTACTAAATTATAGGAAAATTTCCCCTCTCAGGTTCTCTGAAAGGAACAAAACAGTCATTGAGATGTCGTCTTATGGCAAATATTCTTCAGGAGTGCATAGTGTGGGAGGACACCCATTTGGGTTCAGAGCCTAGGTAGTAGGCTGGTGATTTTGAACATGTTGAATTGACTGATAGGGATAGTTCAGTTTTCCTCTTGGTATCATTAAGATAATTTTACTGAGTAAAATTTCTGGATTGAGAAGCAGCTTGGGATAATAAATAGAAGACTGGCTTAGGAGTCAGGGAGACCTGGTTTCAAGTACTGCCTCTGACACACATGAGCTGTGTGGCAATGGTTTCATTCAGAGAGTGTTGAACTTGAGGTGCTGAATTTGGGGTTAGAGAACTCAGACCCAAATCCCAACTCTGCAACTTACTGTCTATATTATGGCCTTGGGCAGGACAAGTCACTTAACCCCTCTAGGCTTTTGTTCCCTTTTCTGTAAATGAGTAGGTTAGACTGGATGACCTTCTGGCTTTAAATCCCTGTTCCTAAAGTTAACCTCCATGCCCAGGTAACTCTTTAAGCAATAATAACAATAATAATTAGCATTTGTTACACTTTAAGGTTTACAGAGAGGACTTTACAAATACTGTCTTATTTTATCCTTACAACAACCCTGAGAGTTACTTCATTTTACGGATGTTTATTTTATGGATGAGGAAACTGAGACAAAAAAAAGTTAGGTAACTTGGCTTATGGTCACACAGCTAGTAAATGTCTGAGGCTGGATTTGAACTTAGGTCTTCCTGATTCCGGATCTAGTGCTCTACTCATTTTGCCACCTAACTACCTCTAAATTGTAGTTCCTGATCTGTATTAATGAAGTCATTAGTTCCCAAACCCCCCACCAAAACAAAAATAAAAAGAAACATTGCACAGTAACATTTATAGGCAATAAAAAAATCTTGTCTGCATTACTTAAATTTTTTAAAAGAGGGTAATTTCATATTATTAACAGCTAGTCCTGGAATCTTAGCATTGAAAGAGATATTAGTTATTATCTAGTCCAACCTGCTACCATGTTCAGCAGTCCTCTTTAAAATATCTCTGACACACAGGGTGTCTGAACAGGTACAGTGATGGAATGCTTAGTGCTCATAAGCTAGTAGTTCTATTCTGGGATTGCTCTAATTGGTAGAAAGTTCTTCCTCACTTTGGGCTTAATGCTATCTCCCTGATACTACTACTGGTTCATTCTAATTCTTCCCTTTGGAGCCCTACAGAAAGTCATCTCTTTTCTGTATTAGATAGAGCTCTGGATCTCTCTCTCTCTCTCTCTCTCTCTCTCTCTCTCTCTCTCTCTCTCTCTCTCTCTCTCTCTCTCTCTCTCTCTCTCTCTCTCTCTCTCTCTCTCCCTCTCTCCCCCTCTCTCCACCTCTCCCCCCCTGCCTATCTCTTTCCCTGTCTTCCTTTCTCCATCTCCTTCCCTCCCTCCCTCTGTCTCCCTCCCTTGCTCTCTTCTTGAAGTTTGCTGTGTCCCACTATAAGCATCCTTTTCCAAAGCAAACATTCCTTTTTCCTTCAATCATTCCTTGAGTGACATGGTTTCCAATTATTACTTCAGGTACTGAGGACCTACAATTAGGGTCACATGTAGTTTAGCAGCTTCTACTTTAAAGGAGTTGAGAGCTTGGAATACAATATTCCAGAAGGCAAAGGAGATGTGAAGAATACCTTAGCCAGCAAAACAGTAGAACTCCATAGGGCAAAAAATGGAGCTTTAGTGAAATAGAGGACTTCCAAATCTTCCTGATAAAAAGGCCAGAGCTATGTAGAAACTTTGAATTTCAAGCACAGGAGTGAAGAGAGATATATAATGGTAAACATGAAAGACTGAGCAAAGATAAACTACTTATATTCTAATAGGAGAAGATTATTGTCAACAGGCAATCACAACTTCACAAAACTTAATGTGAAAACTAGGTTTATTACAAGAGAAATGGATCTGCATGTGGAACCCAAAGAGTGCACAATCCATACAGAAGTTTGCATTTTTGTAACAGTAGGACAAAGGGAGGAAGAAAAGCAAATTAGGAGGGGGAAAGGTGCAGTAAAGATGGGAAAAGGACAAAAACCCTCTTGAAGGGAGGGGGAGCAAGGTGATGGTAAATGCCAAATTCTTTTCCCTTGGGAACTGCTAGGTCTGTCTATGTGTCTGTCTTGCTACTGGAAGCAGATGGCTCTGGAAGAGAGTGAGGCTGGTGACTTTGCACAGCCCTGCCTCACTTAAATCCAATTCACTTGCAAATCAAGACATCACCTTCCTGATTGCATTGGTCCTTTTAAGAAAACGGAGTGAACCACAAAATTAGACTAGAAAGATAGGTGGTCTCCTTATCTATATGGGTCCAAGCTGCACAAGCAGTTTCTCAGTCTAATACAGTCTACCTGTCACCTATCTTGACTCCCAGGGACGCACAG
Source organism: Phascolarctos cinereus (assembly GCF_003287225.1). Taxonomy (NCBI): domain Eukaryota; kingdom Metazoa; phylum Chordata; class Mammalia; order Diprotodontia; family Phascolarctidae; genus Phascolarctos; species Phascolarctos cinereus. The sequence continues at coordinate 67,223,682 of NW_027555514.1, forward strand.
GGAGTCTAGCTTGGGATGCAAACAACACATTATGTCAGCTCAGGGTGAGTTTTATCCTTGACACATTCAGGGCCTCCTCTGTACTCTGCGTCCACTGTTTCTGGAAAATATGGCAACTCAAAAAGACAAGTTTAGGGTTCCCCTTAACTTTATATGTATGACGTCTCTGAACTCTATCATCATCAGGGGTCATAGAAAGAAGTCTAATTAGACAGAAGGCCTGTGAGTGGTTATGTTAGATCTTAAAAGTTTTGAAAGAAGAATGGTAAGGGAAGGGTTGGGGGTGGAGCTGGGAAGGGAAAGGAATGTTAAAATTATTTCACCATCTGAGTGCCCAAGTAAAAGTCTGTACATACAAGAAGGGATAGTGAAAATGTTCAGTACTTGAACCTCTCTCTTATATTTGAACTGGTCAAAGGAAAGAAGAATACACATATCCAGAGAGAGAGAGAATTGGGTACAGACGTACATTTCATTCAGCAGGGTGGGAAAGGAGAGAAGGGAAAATTAAAGGAAAGGTAGATTAAGGGAGGGTTTAGTCCTAAGCAAAACAAACTCTAAGGGGGTACAAAGATATTTATGCCTCTTTTTGAGGTGGCATAGAATTGGAATCTGAGGTTGTGCCCATTGTTTTGGGGAATGACTGAATAGGTTACGATATATGAGTGTGTGCTGTTGAGTGTAAGAAATGAAGATCGTTTCAGAGATGCCTGGAGAGACTTGTATGAACTAATGCAGAGTGAAGTGAAGAGAACCAGGAGAATGATTTGTGTGGTAGAGACTAATAGCTTTGAAAGATTTAGGAACTCTGAGCAGTATAATGACCAGCTGCAGACTGGTGGCAAGACATGCTGTAACTGCTGTGGGAATTCGTTTTGCTTGACTATGCTTGTTTGTGACGGCGGTTTTGTTTCTTTTTCATTTTCAGTTGAGGGCTTGAGGAACAGGAGGCAGAAAGGGTAGATTTTTGCTGTCTGAAAAAAATAAAAATTAATTTTAAAAAAATTTAATGGGTTCAGTTTTGTACACTTGAGTTTGCAGTGTCTGTTGGACATCTGGTCTGAAGTGTAACATAGGCAGTTAGTGATGCTCATCTAACATATCAGGGGTCCTTGCCAGATTTGTGTCATTTGTTCCCATTTTGTTGCTGCCACGAAAAGTGCTAGAAATGGTTTTAGTGTACATAAATACTTTCCTTCAGTTGTTGATCCCTTTTTATCAAGGTAGTGGGGTCACTGGATAGAGTAGTTACTTTAAAGAAGAAAAACTAACTCGAGTCCTTAGGTGTTTTTATTGGTCTGCAGAATGGGCATATTGGCCCTGTCTACATTTTTCTTAAAGATTTTCTTTGCTTCCTCTGGCTTAGGTAAGCCTATAACTAAATACTCAGATCTTTGGCCAGAAAAAAAATTTCTCATGAAAAACTTACCAGTAGAAAAGAGAGGCAATTTATTACCTTTTTTCTTTTACCTCATTTACTTTTGCCTTAAATTCACACACACACACATATTTTTCTCTGGGCATATAATAAGTTGCATAGCATATTGGCTTCTGTGAGATACCCACACACACATGTATTTGTAATGAGAAATTGTATTTTCCTTTTTTTGTTCACAGTTCATCAAATTTTGTAGAGTTCACTCCATGGGCACTATAGATAAATATAATAGTTTAAAACAAGGACTCTGGAGGATTCTAATGATAGCTCCATGGGAAGGTTGACACAATGTGGAAGGAGACAAAAATAGACCTGTTTAGTATTGTGATTGTAACTTTAAGCTACACTCATTTTATAAGTTTTCCTCTTAAGCTGCCAAAATACTCCTTTTGTGGAGGAAAGGAGGATCCAGGTCTGTGATTTTCTTGATAGAGGGAGCTTTCAGTTTGTAAATGCCTTCACCAGTGACTGCCCTATAACTTATAGTTTTAGACATTTTGGGGGGGGGGTGTTGTGAAGCTAAGGGACTTGACTACAGTTACGTAAGTAGTGTCTGTAAGAAGCTGGACTGGTACCGAGGTCTTTGTGACTCTAGTGCTATCTACATAGTCTCTTCAAAGTACAGATTAAATGTTACTTTTGTGAGGGAAAATGTTTTTGTCTTTTTCATAGGCCTGCAAGAGAAGCCCAACAACAAGACTTTTTCTGAGGTGCAAAAAGAAAGACGAGAGCAAGCACAAAGGTCCATTTTAATAAGCTGCCCCAAGGAAGTTCCTGAGAAAAAGCTTCTGAAGCATTTGTGTCGGCATGGAGAAATCACTAACCATTTCTTCTTCGAAAGCTTTGTAAGTTCTCAGGATGTTCAGAGTTTGAGAGGATACTTGACCAAGTGAGGAAACAAAGTGAACTTCATGAAGAAGCATGTAGTTATGCTCTTAGATTTCTTAAGCAGCTCAGTCACTGCTTTGGATTTTGTTCAGCAAAAGGAGTGCATTTCTTTCTTCTTTTAAAGAATGGTATTTTATTTCTTTCAGTTACATGTAAAGACAATTTTTAACATTAATTTTTTAAATAAGATTTTGAGTTTCAGATTTTTATTTTTCCATCCTCCCTAAGAAAGTAAGCAATAGATTATACACGTGCATTCATGTAAAACATCTTTCAATATTAGTTATGTTGTGAAAGAAGAAACAGGACAAAAGGAAAAAAATAAAGTGAAAATAGTATGCGTCTTATCAGCGTTCACAGACTCCCGTCAGTTTTTTCTCTGGATTTGGATAGCAGTTTCCATCATGAGTCTTTTGGAATTGTCTTGAATCATTGTATTGCTGAGGAGAGCCAAGTCAGTCATAGTTGATCATCACACTGTGTTGCTGTTACTGTGTAACAGTCTTCTAAAAGGAGTGTATTTCTGCCAAATGATACAGATCTATAGGATTCTTTGTATTTGACTACTGAGGTTTATGTGTATTAATATTTTTGTTTGTTTGTTTTGGGCTAGGCAGTGGGGTTAAGTGACTTGTCCGGGGTCACATAGCTAGTAAGTGTTATGTGTCTGAAGCCAAATTTGAATTCAGGTCCTGCTGAATCCAAGGCCTGTCCTCTATCCACTGCGCCACCTAGATGCCCCCATGTGTATTAATTTTACAACAAATAGAAATTGTAACTGCAGGATTCATCATTTATAAGTAACAGTAACTATCTGATTCAGGGTCAGAGATGGACCGATTTTTTTGCGGTTTATTCAGAATATTTTCCTAACATGTTTGTCCTCTATCCCTATCTTTATGTGAAAGTACAAAATAGTAAGAAATTTGTGAAAAGAGAAAGATTTAAAGGGGGAAAATATATATAACTTAGTAATTACATTAAAATGTAAGTTGATAATGTGAGTGATTAAGAACCAAAAAGAAAGTGACTTTCAGTCTATTTCCATATAATTCTTGTTCTTATATTTGTGGCTTTTTTTCCTCTTTTTTAAATAGGGAATTCATGCTGTTATAGAGTTTTCCAGAAAGGAAAGTATAGCTTCACTACAGGATGCAACTCTTATCCCTCGTGGAGAAACAGAGTTTCCTATTCCTTTTAAATCTCGTTTCTTTCATTTAAACTTGAAGAATCCATCAAACCAAACTTCAGATGGGACTCTTGTACAATGTAGTAACCAGTCTAGCCCTTTAAATGCGGATCTTATCCAGAGGCTTTGTAATGCAGAAAGTGTAAGTTCTGTATTTTTACTTGTGTTTTTGCAGGTATGTAGGAATAATAAGATGCACTGTTTTAAAGGTAACTAAGTAATAGATATCTTGGTAACTATACTGATGGTATATTTGGTAAATATACAGTTCAGGAAACTGGAAATTTTGCTTGTGTAATTTGAAACACCTTGCCCATTTCTGCTGTACCTTAACCTTTAAACTTGGCTTCTAATCTTCTTTTTAAAAATTAATATTATTAATCTCATTAAAATTTTCTAACCCCAAACATTTTTATTTCTTTGTAAAAAAAATAGTGTTTTATTGGCTTTTGATTTTCTTAAATTGTTATCTTTGTTGTTCTTTGCATTACTTCTTTATTTTAATTTTCCCAAAAATAGTTTAGTTCTTTGCCAGAGGTTTTTTGTTTTGTGTTTTTTTTTTCCTTCGGATGGTTGTTTCTTAGAAAAAGGTGTGATTGTAATTCTGGTCTTCATTTTTCCACTTTAATTATTGTTTCAGAGAATATTAAGGGATACTGGTGGGCTTTTTTTTTAGCTTTAGAGATAAATAATTCAAGAATTTAAACGTAATCCTTAGAAAACAACCAGATCACTAGCATTAACAAATTATAAATTTTTTTTAAAAAGTCATTTAATTGACTTGTTCCTTTTGTCATTTCTTGAGTTTTGTGTGTCTCTGTTTTGGTCAGCTAGGTAGAAGGCCAAATAAACACACTCATGAGGACATTACAAATAACAGAGGAGAATATTAGGCTTCGATACCTTACCTGCTCTCTCATTGAGGATATTGCAGCGGCATATTTTCCATCTTGTACTGTCAAACCATTTGGCTCATCAGTAAACAGCTTTGGGAAACTAGGATGTGATTTGGACATGTTTTTGGACCTGGATGACATTGGGAAAAACAGTGCTGCAAAGGTAAGTATGAATCTGTCTTTCTATGCTGTTAACAGGTTTTTTTTTAAATTAAGAAATTAATCAACAAAGGGAAATGATTGAATTTAGATTAACTAGCATTTTGGAAGGCCATCAGTGTGTTTAAAAATTTTCAGTGAGTCTTTAAGAGGAGAGAAGCAGGGAGTTAGGAGCTGATTATGCAGTAGGAAGCATATCATGAGTAAATGGAGGGTTCTCAGTCATTGGGTGACCTCTCCAGAGCTGCTTATTTTGATGGAATTGCCAGCATAGGCAATAAGAACTATTTTAGGACTTTCTGAATAATTCAGTAAAAGAATTTAGGAGAAAAATACCGAAAGGAGGAAGCTGGGAAATTTGGTGTTGTTGAGGAGAAGTTTTGAACTTTCGTCTCACACTGAAAAATTAAAGGAAGATTTCAGAGAAAGTTTTTATGGAGCCCTTGTTAGCTAATTTAGTACTACATTTTCTATAGATTTAAGGTACAGGAAAACTTTCACTTTGTAACCTTTCTAAATAGAATAGAATACTTTGAGATTTTAGATTTTAAGAATAGGAAATGAAAGGATAGAACACTTGTTGGGTATGTCCTACAGGGGATTGTATTTTTCAGATATGTTTTTTGAGTAGTTGACTACTGAAGTCCCTTCCAAGTACTGGAATTTTGTGATTCTGTGAAAATTGAAGTTCTTTTTTACTATTTAAAATACAGCAAATGTTCTTCATCTGATGTATTGAGCTTTGAAGTAGTTTAAATTTAATATCTATATCTATAAAGATTATAAATGAAATTTAAATGCTATTGATATGATTAGTTTAGAGTTTTTGCTAGTGTTATATTCTTTATCTTTCTACCTACCTTCTTTTAAGGAAGGCATGTGAATTGGTGGATTTAAGGAGCAGATTAGGAACTTAGTGGTTCTAATTACTCTTCTGCTTTTCTTCATTCTAGTGAGCAAACTACCTAATCTTCATGTTCCTTCGTTAAGTTCCCAACTTTTGAATGGGGTTAATAGTACTAGCTCCATGTAAGAATTGTTATGAGGAATGTTTAGTTTTTTAATTATGAGGAATAGTTAATAAATCTTAGTTTTGAGAAACTCCAATGTGAATTTGAAAACTGTAAAAAATCATATTTCTACAGAGTGAAAACTATTGCCTGTTGCTTTTCTGACTCCTTGGAAGAATTGTTCTGACATATAAAATAGAACAAAATAATTTCAGAAATACCTTATCTTTGCTCATAATCGAGATGACTTTATTTTTTGGAGGCAGTTGGGATTGAGTGACTTGTCCAGGATCATATACCTAATAAGTGTGTGAGATCTGATTTAAATTCAAGTCTTCCTGACTCCAGGGCTGGTGCACTGTCTACTGTACCACCTAGCAAAAACTGGAACTTCAAAAGTTGGATTGATTCTGTAAAAAGTCTATTAAGGCCTATGTAATCCAAGCTCACTCCCAACCAGAAATTGAGTTCACATTCTAACCCTGCCTTTGCTTCCATTCATCAAATCAATTTTACACACCCATGTTTCCCCCGTCAGTAAAATATCCTCACTTGATTCTGCCTTCTTGTTCCTGTATCTCTCTTCCCCTTTTTGCATCTAAATGCTTTTTAAAAATCTGTTTATACTAGGTATTTTTTCCCCCTTTTGCTTACTTGTGAACCCTTTTCAGTCTGGTTTCTGATCTTATCATTTAACTGAAATTGCTCATTCCAAATTTAATGGTTTTTTTCTCACTGCTTGTCCTTCTTAACCTATTTGTAACGTGTGACCTGGCTGAAAACCCTCTGCTCCTGGATGCTCTCTTCTCTGCCAGGTGTTCATGACAGCATTCTCTCCTGGTTCACCTTGACGTGTCTGACTGCTCTTTCTCAAACTCCTAGTTTGGATCTTCATGCAGGTCACACCCACTGACTGGGTATCCCCTCAAGGTTCCATCATGGGCCCTGTGTAGGATAATGTCCAAACTGTTGTGATTTCATCACCTCATATGGGTTTAGTTGTTGATGTACGAATCTCAAATTCAGCATGTCCAAAAGAGAGACCGTTACCTTTCCTCCTCAGACCCTATCCTCTTTCTAACTTTTCCTCTTATTGTCAAGTGCACCACATCCTTCCAGCCACCCAGGCTTGCCCACACTCACCTCATGTATCTGATCCCTTGTCAGATGTTGTCATTTCTGTATTCACATCTCTTGTGTAAATCTACTTCTTTCCACTCATAAAGCTACCACCCTGGTATAGACCATCGTTGTCTCTCCCTACACTATTGCAGTATCCTTTTAATTGGTCTCCTGTCCTGGGCCCTCTCCCTCTTATTGGGAAAGTGATTTTCCTAGGTCACATGTTTCTCTTCCCACTACCCCCACACCAATTCAATAAACTCCAGTGCCTCCCTGTTACCTACATGATCAAATAGGAACACTTATGTTGGGCATTTAAAGTCCTCCACAACTGGCCTCCTCCTGTCTTTCTAACCTTTACTCTACTCCCATCCCCACATTCTACCCTGTAGCCATGCTGGGTTGCTCTAGCTGTCCTGGACCAGGGCACTTCTGATTCTGTTCCTTTGGACTGGCTGTTCTTCATGACTGGAATTCTCTCCTTCACCTCTCCCTCCTAGTTTCTCTGGCTTTTTTTAATCCTCAGTTCAAATACCACCTTCCCTAAGAAGCCTTTCCAAATTGTTCCCCCTTTTTCCTCCTCCCCTTCCTTCTGTAGTTGCCTTCCATTTATACTGTTTGTATTATATATGTATATAGTTAATTGCATGTTGAGGTCAGGGAGCATGTTTTTGTATCCCGAGTGCTAAGTAGAAGAAGCTTGTTGACTGAATGACTTTAGTAATATTAATTCATATAATCATGCAATCTTTAAGTTAGAACAGACCTCAAAAGTCGTACAGTCTAACCTCTATCTGAAGTATGAACTTCCTCAATCAATTAACAAACATTTGTTAAGCCCTTGCTATGTACCAAGTCCTGTGAGGTGTTGTGAATGCCCCCACAAAAGCAAGACAGTATCAGTCCTCACAGAATTTTTATTTTGTGAAAAGACAATATTCCCAACAAAATAGTCATTGAGATTTTGATGCGTTGAATGATATATGTCACTGTTGTTTCCGTAACTATAGAATTTGGTATCACTTTTCTACATTAATTGATTTGGTTTCATCTTCTCTGTATTTCGTCATCTTCTCTATATTTCTAAACCATTTAGTTTGTAACAATGTTTGGAATTTCTGTTGCCTAAAGATGACCCTGCTATTTCCAAGTAGAAAATAGAGACGAGGTGAATTACAGTGGTGCTCCATTTATTATACCGGTATTAGGAGTTAGAAATAATCATATAGATATTGGGAAATAGCATAAAGTATTAGAAAGAGCAGTGTGCTAGAGCCAGTCCAGATCTGACCCTAGTTAGGTCTGTGATATTTCGGAAATTGCTTAATTACTCTCAAGTGAGCTTTTTCTCTCTATGTAGAGATAAACTTAAAGATACCTTGTGTCTCTGATAGGGTAGGACAAAGCCCTGCTTTTGCCAGCTTTAGTGCTGCACTTGATGTCCTTGCCACAAGTAGAGTGGTGACAATGTCTGAACATGGGGGCAGCATGATGTATCGAGCTGACTTGAGAATTAGGAAGTCCTGGGTTCAAGTCCTGCCTCTGACTCGACTCATTTAATATCTTAGGACCCTAGACAACCTTTAAAACTTGGGGCAGCTAGGTGGTGCAGTGGATAGAGCACCAGCCCTGGAGTCAGGAGGACCTGAGTTCAAATCTGGCCTCGGATACTTGACACTAGCTGTGCGACCCTGGGCAAGTCACTTAACCCCATTGCCTAGCCAAAAAACAAAAAGCTTAGAGTTTTGCAGAGCAGCTACACTACTGTGTTGGTAGAATTTTCTTATCAGCTATTACTTAAGCCAATAAAATCCTTTTTATCCATGATAACTAAAATCCCACCTTCTGCCAGAAGCCTTCCCTTACCCCTTTTAATTCTAGCTCTTTCCCTTTATTAATTATTACCTAATTATCCTGTATGTAGCTTACTTTGTGTATATTTGTTTGCATGTTCTCTTTTCCGTTAGATTGTAAGCTCTTTGGGGACGGTGACTTTTTTTTTCTGCTTTTTGTTTCCCCAACTCTTATCACAGTGTTTGGCACATGGTAGGGACTTAATAAATATTTGTTGATTGATAATGATTGAATGCCCTCCCTTTGACAAACTTTCTACTTCCCTTGTTGTTGTTGAGTTGTTTCAGTGGTATCTAACCCTTCTGGACCCTATTTGAGGTTTTCTTGGAGAAGATGCTTGGTTTGCCATTTCCTTCTCCAGCTCTTTTTACAGATGAGAAAACTGAGACAAACAGGGTTAAGTGACTTGCCTAGGGTCATGCAGCTAGTAAGGGTGAGGCTAGATTTGAATTCAGGAAGATGAATCTTCCTTACTCCAGAACTGGTTCTCTGACCACTATGCCGCCTAGCTGCCCTCCTGCTTTCCTTACTTCTTCTTGAAGAGGCACTGTGTATTCAGTGCCTCTCTCTGCTCCATACAGGCTTTGTGACTACGTAACACTTAGTGTCCCAGGCAGCTGTCTTAAGACTCAGGAAGTTGGGTTATCAGATTGCCTCAGTGGAGGGAGATTTCATGCCAGGAGATCCCTGCTGGGATGACATCACAGGTCCATCTGAGATGGGTGCCATCTCCTCCCACTTGTTTTTCCTTCATTTGACAGGCAGTAAATGCCAGTTGTGTGCAGAATATCATCTTTAGCCTTGTTTGAGATAATTTTGTATTTTCCTGCTCCTTAATTGCCATCCACTTTTATCATGGTCCCTATTTTCCTTATTCCCTTTCTAGGCTTTTTTTCTTTTTCTTTCTTTCTTTCTTTCCTTTTTTTTTTTTTGAGGAAAGGAGCTAGAAAAGCAATGTCTCTTTTATGTGTCAAAATAAGAAAAACTTAGGGGAACTACAAAAACACTTTAAAGTAGGGCATAGCTGACTTAGAGATTTTCTAAAAGTAACAGCAACCTTTTTTTCTCTTCTTCAATAAAGAACTCTCAAGCAAAAGAAAAACTGCTGATAAAAGAAATCAGTAGAGGAAATAACATGTTATTGGGGGTTTTGAGTAACATGTTGGGTGTGTTGAGGTGGGTTTGACTTTAAAAACCTTTGTAGTAGAAAAGGGCTTGTGATGTAATGGTAAGGCATGATATCTAAAGTATGTGACATTGTGTGGATAGTACATTAACTAAAAGGTAAACTTTTATTTACTAGTATTTTATAAATTTGGGGAAATGTGATTTTAAAATATTTTTATTTTTAAAAATTTCTAATTGCATTAAGAATGTTGATTTTTTTTTCGAAAATAACTCAAAATACCTCTTCAAAATAATTGTAAATGTCTTTTTAAGGAACTAATGTTTACATATGTATTTTTGTTAGACAGCAGGACCATTTTTAATGGAATATCAAGTGAAAAATGTACCTTCTGAAAGGTGGGCCACTCAGAAGATTCTAGCTGTGATTGGAGAATGCCTAGATAACTTTGGTCCAGGCTGTGTCAGTGTGCAGAAGATACTACATGCTCGCTGTCCTCTGGTGAGGTTCTCTCATCAGGGGTCTGGTTTTCAGTGTGATTTGACTGCTAATAATAGGTATGATTTCCAGAATTTGTCATTTTACATATCTCAGCATGATAATTTTAAAACTCAAACAGATATTTGGGTGTTTTGCAAAATGTATTAAATGTTTTTAATCTTGTACCAGTCATTTGATGCTCCTGAAGCACAGGTGTTATGATTTATGACCTAGCTCTTCTTTAGGCAGAACAGAACATTGAAAAAGCTAATATTCATTATTGGGAGGAGACTTGTTGTTCTTACTAGTACAATTTGACAAAAGAGTGTATGTAGAAAGTGCCTATTTATAGTCTTTACTATCAAGCTGTCAAATGACAGCTAGCTTTCTCACTCCTCTATCGCTTATAAGTCCAGTCATTTGTACTAAACAGATGTTGACTTTGTTTCTTTTTTATGGATTTAGGTCAGGTTATGTTGTGTTCTGTGATGTGATGTTATGTTATGTTATGTTATATATTAGGTCAGGCAATGTAGAGTTGGCTTCTGTTCTTGAGGTATATTTAGATGTACTCAGCATATTTATTAGCCCAAATTCCGTGTTGTTTAGTACTCAAAAATCTATAGACTATTTTAGTTAAAAAAAAAAAAGACAAGTTTTCATACAAAGAATTCTTTGCAGCACTTCTCAGTAAGTAAAGTGATATTAAGTTCGTTGTTTGCATCTTACTCTCATGGATGTGTTTCAGTTTTACTTTCATTTCAGTTTATTCATCAGTGATTACGTAAATGTAATGAAGATGACTGATAGTTTGAGAAAATCCAGTCTAGAATTATTCTTGGAAATTGGGGGTTAGGGGTTTGTTTTTAGTGAAAATAGTTGGCGGATTCCATGAGATAAAAATTTAATCAGTAAACTTATCATGGATTTCACTTTCATAAATGGTTGGAGTTTTATGTGTACTGCAAATGTATATAGCTTTCTTACCTGGTAATCTTCAAGTAAAATAAAATAACTATTTCATAATCTTGGGGAGTTTTCTGCTAAACCAAGATTTTTTCCCAAACCTTGATAGTATTACTACATTTAATATGTAGGTCTTAAAATATGACATAAGTACACTTACCTTTACTTGTAAAATTATTCTCTCCCTTATCAGTACAGGTTTTTTAAAAAATTGTGTTTCAGGACTGTTATTTTACTGCAAAAATGTGTCATCCCTAGTTTATAGAATTTGGCCTTTGGCTAAATTTTATTTTGTTAAATACAAAAAGACACAATTGCCTTGAGCCTGTTGTTAAATGTGTATTCTTTTTTTTTTTTTTTTGGTGAGGCAGTTTGGGTTAAGTGACTTGCTCCAAGTCACACAACTAGTGAGTGTTATGTGTCTCAGACCGAATTTGAACTCAGGTCCTCCTGACTCCAAGGCCGGTGCCCTGTTGACTGTGCCACCTAGCCGCCCCCAAAAGTGTACTCCTCTTGATCCTTCCTCTACCTCAGCTACATAAAGTGAATTTTATGGACATTGTGAAAATGCTTATCATTCTGAAAGAGTTATGAGCCCTCCATTGGTTCTTTTAGTACTTGCAGCACATTATAAATGGTTTTGAATGAATCTTTGTTTTATATTTTTTATTTGGAGAAGCTCCAATTAATTATTAACAATATGAGAATTTAATGAAAATAGATTTTAAAATCTAGTTCCTTACTAATTTTACTTTATATCAAACTAGTTTAATAGTTTTTCATGTAAATATTGGGCTTATGAAATTTTTAATTGTTTTAGAAAGTACATTGAAAGTTATTAAAACCTTTAGTGCTATTCAGTGAGAAAGATGTTTACCTCAGTTTTTCACCCTGGTTTGTCTCTCTGTAGACGATCAATGCTTCTCAGCCTTTTCTTATATGAAGATCATTTTTTGACATGAAAAGACTTTGAAACCCCTGAGTAGTATTAGTGCTGTTATTAGCATCCATCGATTATATATAATGACAAAAATTACTTTGAATTTGGTAATATTTTGAAATGAATTTACATTTTATAATCACAGCAGCACCCACAAATCATTGGAAAAACAGTACTACATAGATCCAGAAGCCATTCAGTCTGTGAAGGGTGGTAATTGAGAACCACTACACTAAATGTAGGACTTATAAAATCAGGCATGCTTTCTAATAACCTTGATTTAGAAATAGAAACGAATGTCTTTAGTCATTGGAGGGTATTCAAAATAGTGAGTTATTGTATTGTACTAAATACTTCAGTTCATTTGATGTTTAATGTTGAGAACAAAAATCCTTAATATTCCCAAATTATGAATATTGTTTTGCAGTACAAAATTTAAAAAATACAACAAGTACTGAGCATTTAATCATTTATCATCAGCTGTCATGTTTTTGCTTGAGATAATTCTGTGAGGTATAGTACTCCATTTTAATTTGAAGTATTGTACTAGATGCCACAGAGACATCTTAAGCTCACCATGTGCAAAACTGAGCTGGTTATCTATCTTTGCCCCTCACAACCACCTCCCCTTTTCCAAGCTGTAGGAGGCCACCAACCTTCCAGGCTCTCACTGGCCCTTACCCCACATGTCTAGTCTTGATAGGCCTACTTTCACATCATTTCTTGTTCAACTCTCTACTCACCAAACATCACCTTAATTATCACTCTAGCCTAAACTATTACAGTGGCCTACTTATTGGTCCCCTTGTCTCAAGTCTCTCATGACTACAGTTCATCTTTTATAGTGGTACCAAAGCTCAGATCTGACCATGCCACTCCCTTCCCAATGTTGAGTGTTGGATAGATATAGATTCCTCTGTTTAGGTTTTAAATCCACTCACAACCTGTGCTCAATCTGTCTTAGTAATTTAATTGGGCATTACTCCCCATCTTGTACTCTGATCCAGCTAATCTAACTTTCCTCCATTTCTCACACACATGCTCTTTCTCCCTTCTCTTTGCCTTTGCACTGGCCATCCCACATGCCTAAAATGTGCTCCTTGCTTAGCCCTTCTCTTCCTTTAAGATGCAGTATAAGCACTAGTTTCTGCATGAAAACTTTTCTGATTGTTCATATGGCAAGTACCCTCCCTCCCAAACCGCTTTATGTTTGGCTGCTTTGTATTTATTGACTTTGTATTTATGCTGTGTATATTAATGTGTATACTTGTCTCCCCTATAAAAATATAAACTAATTGGAAGTAGGGATTCTTTCATTCTTAGTACTTGTTTCCCCAGGGCCTAGCACAGTGCTTGGCTCATAGACTCATAATAAATACTTGTTTAGTGATGGATTTAATTATCTTATTGTAGATAGAATTTGTTAAACTATTTAGATATGTTCAACCATTTTTCTTACTTAGAATGGATTTTGAATTAAATAAAAAATTTTTTTTTATAAAACTCTAGTACTTCTGATAGTTGAAACTTCTTTTAAAAATGTTTGTGCTTTCATTTAGGATTGCCATGAAAAGTTCAGAACTCCTGTACATATATGGTACCCTGGATTCCCGAGTAAGAGCTCTGGTGTTTAGTGTACGGTGCTGGGCACGTCAGCATGGCTTGACAAGTAGTATTCCTGGTGCCTGGCTAACAAATTTCTCCCTTACAATCATGGTCATCTTTTTCCTTCAGAAAAGATGTCCTTCAGTCCTTCCATCTCTAGACTATCTAAAAAATCTAGCAGGTAAGAATAGAAGCTATTTTCTTTTTCTTCTCTCTTTAATATTTTTTATTAACTAGGTAATCATTTGCCATTACTAAATACCTTATGAATCTGAATATGAAGATCCATTTACTTTGTCCCTACTAGTGGGCAAGAGAACAAATGATTTGTGTCAGCGGGCCTTTGGAGCTCCTCAGTAGATCTGGATCAGAGAATAAAACAAGACACCTTTACTAGCTGCTTGAGTTGATCTGACTCCTACAGTTTCTAAAGGAACTTGGACAAGAAGATTCCCTGAGAGTCCACCAGCCTAACCTCTGATTGAGTCAGATCTTAAAGGCTGACTAGGGGCTAGGATCCACTGGGACTTCTTCAGGCTGAACCTATTGCCTTATTGGCCTTGGGAAACTTTCAGTTCTTTGGGGTTGTCAGTGGGTCTTCCATGCATGTCATAGCCTGGCAATTTTATTGTTGTTGCCATTACAGTATTTCTAAAAATAGTCTGATAACCTGCTGAGCTCTCACAACAGCCGAGAGGACAATAGAACTTTGCAGCTTCAATCTGTGAAGTCAGGTTTGACATCATCAATGTAACACTTCTATCCACAGATGCCACATTTTATGTTCACAGTTGTTTCACTGGTGAACCATTTTTAATATGAAATGGATTAGCAAGAGTGATTTGAGAAAAAGACTCCTTAAATAGGTTTGTAGAATTTTAGAGCATAGAGGAGTCTTTAAAGATTTTTTTATCCCGTCCATTTATTTTATAGATAAAGGAACTTCCCTGTTTCTCTTGAGAGCCCTTCATCCCTCTAGTCATTCAGTCTTGTAACTTTGGTGTTATACTTGATTTCCCATTCTTCCTCTCCCCACATATTCAATCAGTTGCCAGTTCTTGTCATTTTTATCACCATAATCCTAGACTTAACTTCCTGATTGGTCTCCCTTTCTCAGTTCTGTCCCCTCTTCAGTTAATCTGACACACAACTGCCGAAATGATTTAATGTGTAGTTTTGACTATGTCCTCTTTTCAGTAAACTCCACTGATTTCCTACTGCTTTGAGGATGAAATATAAACTTTTCTGTTTAGTTTTTTAAGCCCTGACCCCAGCTCACTTTCACAACCTTGTCATATCTTACTTCCCTTCCCGTACTCTGTTGTATAGCCCAAACTTTTTGCTATTTCTCACATATAATGCTCCATCTCCTATCTTTGAACCCTTGTAGTGACTGTCCCCCAAAATGCGTTCAGATATCACTTCTCCCTCTGAGGATCTCATTTTTCCTTCAAAACTCTGCTCAAATGAGCTAGGCTGGTGGAGTGGGAACAGTGCTTGACATGAACTCAGGAGAGACCTGACAGCCCCATTTTCTTGATGGCTGTGTGACTGTGACCCTCACTGCACCTTGGTTTCCTTATCTGTAGAATGGAGACAATGGTATCTGACATCAGAGTTGTTAAGCTCAGGTGACCCTATGTATGCAAAGCCCTTTTCAGTATCAACGTCCATTAGTTATTAATAATAGGGACAGCAATAATGAATGAAAACGCCTTTATTAGGTTCATGCTTTGTATAAAGCCTTGTGCCAAACCCTGGGGATACAAACAGAAAAGCAAGATAGGCACTCCTGACAAGGAGATGTCATGTAGAAGAGTTTTAGCTACCAGGCAAATGGTATAAATCTTCTCAAATGTCATTTCCATTGATAAAACAGTATCTGTTTCTGATGTAGAGCCATTTGAAAGTGCTAAGGACTTTGGTGATGAAAACTTTCTTTTCTGGGTCTTCAGCAGCTCTGGCTGCCGAGAAGACAGGCTGTAGCACCTGCACAGACAGTTTATGGGTCCCCTTTCACAAAGGTTGCTCCTCTGAACAGTAACTTCAGAGGCTGAGCTGGTGGTCGGGTAGGCCTCTTCCCAGGCCTTGGCAACCTGTTGCTAATATTTGGTCATTGGTGTTGGTGGTCAGGAATGGAAGGGCCTTCTCCACCATAGTTATTCCTCTCAGTCCTAGTAATCAGAGTCCAGACTGGAAGTATGAACTGCCCTTCAGAAGTAAGTTGGTAAATACAAACCTTATTCTCAGTGTTCAAGTTATTAATAACAAAAGACACTCACTTCTTGTGCTTATTTTGAATGGTACAAATCACGGGTCTTTTTACAAAGAAGGAAACTATTATAAAATAATTTTCACTTTTGCCTTTTTTTAGATGCAAGAGATAAATGTGTAATAGAAGGCAATGACTGTACAGTTGTTAGTAACTTGAACAGAATTAAACCTTCAGAAAACACAGAAACTCTAGGTAAGCAGTATACTAATATTTTCAAAAGAATAATTAAAAGTTTTTTGTTGCTTTATCCACTGAATATTTATTGAGCACTTATGAACTAAATGATCAAAAACAAGCAGTCGGTCAACAATTATAAAGCACTTACTATGTACCAGGCACTGTGCTAAGCACTGGGGATACAAAAAGAGGCCGAAGACAGTCCTTGCTTTCAAGGAGTTCACAATCTGCTAGGGGGGACCACAAGCAAACAATTTGTATGCATAAGCTGTATACAGGGCAAACAGGAAATAATTAAGAGGGAATGCACCAGAATTAGGAAGGGTTGAAAAAGGCGTCCTGTAAAAAGTGGGATTTTAGTTGAGACTTGAAGGAAGCCAGTAGCTAGAGATGAGGAGGGAGAATATTCCAGGAATGGAGGACAGCAGAGGTAGAGCATCTTGTTCATAGAACTGCAAGGAGGCCGGCGTCACGGGACTTTGAAGAGCACATGGTGGGAGATAAGGTAAAAGAAGACTGGGAGGGAGTGGGAGAGGGAGAAAGAGGGAGGCACGGGAGTTTAGTGAGTGGAGGGAGTGACATGGTGGGATTCCTGCTTTAGGAACATCACCGGTGGCTGAGTGGAGAATGGATTGGAGTGAGGAGAGACTTGAGGCAAACGGGTGAAAATTGACAGATTTTTGGCGAGGGATTGGATGAATAGTGAAAAGTTGAGGATGACTCTTGGGTTGGGAACCTGGGTGGGGCACTGGCACAGTGGTGCCCTCAACAATAATAGGAAGTGGGGAAAGATAATGAGTTCCATTTTGGACATGTTGAGTTTTAAGATGTCTGCTGGACATCTACTTCAAGGTGTCTGAGAGGCAGTTGGAGGTGCAAGATTGGAGGTCAGAGAGGTCAAGGCAGAATTGGTAGATTTGAGAATCTACCTTTGAGCATAATTAAATTCATAGAACTAATGAGATCACCAAGTGAAGCAGTGCAGAGGGAGAAGAGAGCCCAGAACAGAACCCTTTAGGCCCATACAGTTAGTGGGTGTGACCTGGATGAGGATCCAGCAAAGGAAATCGAAATAGGTGAGGTAGGAGGAGATAAATAAGAGACGAGAGTGGTGCTCCAAAAACCTAGAGAGAAGAGAGTATGAAGAAAGAGTGATCAATAGTATCAAAGGGTATGGAGAGGTCAAAGAGAATGAGGATTACTAAAAGGCCATTGGATTTGGGGGTTAGAAGGTCATTGTGAATTTGGAGAGAGCAGTTTTGTGGAATGATGAGATTGGGAACCACAGTGTAGGGGATTAAGAAGAGTGAAAGGAGAGGAAAGTGCCTTTTGTAGATGATCTTCTCAAATTGTGAAGTCACAAAGGGCAGAAGAGATAGAAGATGATAGGATCCAGTGAGGTTTTCTGAGGAGTTTGGGGAGACATGAGCGTTTTTGTAGGCAGCAGGGAAGACCCATAGACAGGGAAAGCTTGAAGGTAAGGGACAGACTAAGGGTCACAGAGGGGACAGTCTTTTGGAGGAGATGGGAACAAACTGTGAGAGAGTGAAAGGATGAACAAGAAATTACCCATAGAAAGCTTGCACCATAGAGGGGAGGTGAGAGGTGCATATAGAAAGAGTATAATCCAGCTGGAATATAATCAGGGTAGAACGTTAGATAAAGGTCAGTCAGAGATTTGAGCGAAGTGCTTTGGGAATTCAGAGAAAAAAGATGATTTCCAGCTACAGGATCAGAGGAGGCTTCTTCGAAGAGTGGTATTTACACTGAACCTTGAAAGAGGGAGAAACTGGATAGGTGCAATTGGGGTGGCAGTGGGGCTATTCCAGTTGAGGGAAATAGTGTGAACAAAGTGGAGAAAGTATTCCAGGAACCATTAAGTCATTGGACGTGGAATGAGGGCAGTGTTAGATGGCAAATTAACTCAGTGAGGTTGGTTAGGGCAAAATCATGAAGGGCTTTGAATATCAGTCTAAGGAATTGACCTACATCTGGCTGATACTGGGGACCCATTACAGAATTTTGAGTGTTAGGATGAAATAGGATCATAGATTTAAAGCAGGAAGAGATCTTAGAAGCTATCCAGTCCAACCATAGCATCTTACATTTGAGGAAGCTACGAAGTCATATGAATTGACTTGTCAGGGATTGCCCAGTTAGAAAGTGGCAGAGGCAGGCTCTCTCCGAGGTGCCTCCTTTGGAGAAGGCTGTGTGTGGCTGCTGTATGGACAGACAGACTGGAGAAAAGAGACCAAGGAAGTCCAGGCTTACAGGCTTGGGTTGGTGATGACTCTGGACATAGTCATTGAAGGAGGTTAGGGGAGTATCCTAGAGAGACTCCAGAGGTAGACCTGACAGGAGTTGACAAATGACTGAATGTAAAAGAAGGCAAAGCTGTGGAGGGTGAATGAGTACTGATTTATCATGGAAACAAAGTCCAGAAAGAGTATGAGGGAGAAGGCCAGCAGGGAGAGGTCAAAGAGAAAAGACCATTGGAATTGGAAACTAACATGATACGATAGGATGCTAGAACAGTTGGAAGAACAGTGGGGGCCGAGGAAGGGAGTCATAGGCAGGTGGAGGCACCAACTGTGACATTCTCCTTCCAGACCAGGAAGTGAAGGAGAGTTGGTTGGGGGAGGAATCACAGGGTTTGTAGGCAGTGCAGGTGCAAGAGAGGAGTGGCTAATAAGAGTGACAGTCCGGAGGAGAGCATGAAGCAGTGGTGGCGAGGGGCCCGTGTGCTGGGTTCTTTAGTTACTACTTTATCTGAAGCAATTGTTCCTATTTATTTCTATTTCACTTTTTCTTCCAGATATCTTACTGTGTCAATTTTTTGAATATTTTGGAAATTTTTCTTTTAATAAAAATTCTATAAACATCCGAAAGGTAAGTGTGTATGCATTGATCCTTTATTATTGATGACCTTATCTGTCACATCTTCAGTTGTTGAAACATATGTTTTAATACACAAAATAGATGTGTAAGCATGGTGGTGCTAAGTACTAGCTGTCATTATTTAATTTGAATTTTTGAGTGTGCTTAAGGGGTTCAGATTAATAGGTATGTTTCTATTAAGTATCCTTTACAGAAATACTTTTTGCCTATTAACAAGAATGTCATCTCCTGTTCTACCATTCACCTTTTTTCTTCCTTCTCAACTGTTGCATGCCAAGTAGATTGTTATAATTCTTATGAATTCCTTACTCGTTGATTGATTGATTCCTGGAATTACCCTTCAGAGCTACTGATACCTCATAAGCATAGTTTGTCATTCCCCAAAGAAGCATATAAAGAGAATTTCCATAAAACTGTAGGGTTTTCGTCCAGGTTAATACATTGAGTAATTTTCTCTATGCAATAAATTTCTACATTCAATATAACCACTGTTGGAATGTGACATCAGTATTAATGCATTTATTAAGTTAAGCAAAGTCCTCTTGTTTTTAAGCACTCCATATATGTATGCATATTTTTTCTTTTAAAAAAATTTTATAGGGAAAGGAACAAAACAAGCCTGACTCTTCTCCTATACACATTCAAAATCCCTTTGAACCCGCTCTTAACGTCAGCAGAAATGTTAATGAAAGTCAGCTGGAAAGATTTGTACATCTGGCCAGAGAAAGTGCTTGGATTTTACAAGAGGACAAAGGTCAATCTTCAAAATCAAGTCACCACCCTTGGGGCCTGGCAGCCCTGCTGCAACCATTTGTATTGAATAAATCCAAAGCCAAGAAGCCAGGGAGAGGACCAACAAGTGAAGCAGTAAGAAAGTTGTTAGAGTCCATAAAGGCTGACTCCACAAAACATTCAGCAGCTACCAGGGAGAAAAGAAGTATTAGCACTCAGTCATGAGGCCTGTTTACTTTCTTTTAAGAATTGATTATGTCCAATAAAAAATGTACTTGAAATACAGTGGAAAACTGACCTCAGCCTTCCACAAGTTTCAACTTTGGTTTATTCTTTGCATCTGACCCAGCTCAATATACCTGACTCGGAGCATCCACATCTAGCTTTATCCATCAGCCGTGTGAGGCGAAAGCCAAATACTGTTTATAGAATGAAACAAAATGACAAAAGAGAAAAAAAAAGTTGAGGAATAAGAAAATGGATGGACAACAGAGGGATGGTACCACTTTCTTTTAGGAAAATCACAACTTAAAAAGCAGTTCGTTGCCTACAGTGCCACTAGTGTTATTGACTGAAAATTATTTTAAATTTTAAGACTTCTAACCATGTTCATGGCTATTTTTACTATACTTAAAATGCAATACAGCATTTAGGATTTGTTAGGGTTGTTAAAATTTAGTAGGGTATTATTCACTTTAATAATACTATTAATTACTTTAAAATGAATCAAAACAAATGGGTTCTGCTTTCCATGTTAAGGGTCCATGTTAAGGAATGAATAAATGGCTGGGGAGTAAGGAGAATAATAAATTATTCGGCCACAAATTTATAGGTGTATTCAACCCAGATGTTGTTATTTTTGGTGTGTTATTGTTAATCTTTTTCAAATTATGATACCATATTACTTGCTTTTTTCAGAATCAAAAGAATAAAACTCGCCACTATAATGTATTCCTTCCTGTTTGCTTTTGAGAAACCTTTTGTAGAAAATCAAGTGTTTTAAATGTAGTTCCTACTACATTCCTTGTAGAATCAGGTTCACTCTTCCTTAATTTCTTTCTACCATATAGCAGTTTCTGAAATCCAAGGTCTTTCAACATTCTGAGTATGTTGAAAATATTTTTCCATTTAAATTGTGAAGAGAGACTTAATAAACTCTACCAGGGAGAGAGCATTTACACAGTAACAAAATTGCTGTGAAGGAAAAAAAAATCTGTCCACAATAGAGGCATACAATTGTGCTGTTTGGTCTCATGTTTGAAAAGAACAAACAAACAGCAGAATTATTTTTATGTAGACAGAATCAGTAAATTTTCCAGTCATCTGTGTAGTTTGGGAGCATTCTACTGGACTGATAATTGTTACTGGGAACTAATAGGTTTTTTTTTTAAAGCAAAAATCTTTAATTTACTAAAATTGTTTGAAGGATGTGTTTGAGTGTGTGTTGCTTTGACCGATGAAAGCTTACGTTTGACATATTCTTGTTATATCAGTGATGTTAAGTCCCTTATATGTTAAAGTGGGAAGGGGTCTTAGAAGCCATCCAGTCCAACCATAGTATCTTACATATGAGGAAGCTGAGGTCCTGACAGATGAAGTGACTTGTCAGGGGTTGCCCAGTTAGAAAATGGCAGAGGTGGTCTCTCCTTCTGTCTGTGCTGCCGCCTCCCTCTGTTTCCCAGACAGACTGGGGGGTAGAGACCAAGGTAATCCAGGCTTACAGGCTTGGGTTAGTGATGGCTCTGAACATAGGCATAATTAATAGGACAACTTTGACTACTTATTTCTTTTGAATGTCTTTTCTATTTAGTAATATTTGAGATTGCTTATGTTAAAATGGGAAGCCATTTCAATCAGCATATCTGTGAACCAAATAATACTATGCATTCTTTATCTCCTATTCCAGCTTATAGTAGCTATAATTGAAAAGATTCTGGAAGAATGTTTTTTCTGTCTTTTTCTTAATTAATAGGCATTACTGTTGCTTTTCCATCTCACTTTGTTACTTTCATCCACTTTGATTTTCATGAAGTAAAATAAAAATCAAGAGGTATGGTGTGGTAGATAGAGGGCCAGGGTTGATCTCAGGGGATTGAGTTCAAATCCTGCCTCTGACATAGTAACTATTTGACCTAGGGTAAGACTCTTCATCTCTCACTGAGCCAGACAACTCTTGAAGACTATTAAGTTACAAAGTATGGAACTCTCCTGAACTCCAGTCCAAAATCTCTGATTGCTTACTGTGTATTTCAAGCTGGATATCCCATATACATCTCAAACTCATTTCTAAAATAGAACTCATTATCTTTCTCCTTAAAGCCTATCCCTCTTCCTTATTTCTATGGAAAGGTATCACCATTCTCCTAGTCATCCAGGATTTCAATCTAGGAGTCATTCTCAACTCTTCACTCATTCATATTCTACCCCCTATCTGCCACCTGCATCCCTCCAAATCCAGTCAGTTGCCAAGTTTTGTTGATGCTACATCCTCAACGTCTCTTAAAAAGGCTCTTAGTTCTACTCATACTACAACCAGCCCAGTTTAGCTCCTTGTCACTTCTCACTGGAGCTTTTTGTATTAGCTTCCTGATTGCCCCCCCCAACATCCAAACCCTTCTCTTTCCAGTACGTGCACTCCTCTGCAGCTTTGACCGTATCTCTGAAGCTCAAGAAACTTCAGTGGCTTCCCACAGCTGCTCGAGCCTCATAGACCCCCTCTGTCCTTTAGAGCCCCTCCTTTCTGCCTTCAGCCCAAACTGACGACACCTGACTTCTCACAAACTGTGCTTCAGCCAAACGGACCTACTTTACAGTATCTCATCTATCTCCATGACTTTTCTCAACCTGTTCCTTGTGCCTTGACTGCTTTTCCTCTGAATCTCCACCTTTTTGAACTCCCAGATCCTTTCAGGACTTGGCTAATGCCACTTTATGATTTTCCTAGTTTTTAGTGTTCCTTCTTCCAATTGCTATGTATTTGCTTTGCACATGGCCTCTATATTCTTCTCTGTGAACCTGTATTTCCTCAGTAGATTGTGTGCTCTTTTAGGGGGACTCTCATTTTTGTCTGGCACATAAGTAAACCCCTAATAAGTGCTTGTCGATTGATCTGTATTGATGGAGGGAGTTTCCACAACAGGAGTTCCCCACGCAGATGAAGCAGGGTCTAGAATGGATCGGATTTCTAAATTCCCTTTTTAGTAACCCTGGTTGCTAAACGCTGGTTGTGACATAGGTAGTTTTAGTCTTGTCCAACTCTTCATGTGTTCTTTTTTATTATGGCATTCAGAATCTAAACCATTACTTTTAGAAGGAATATATGTGATATATGTGTTCAGTTGTTTTTCAGTCATACCTAAGTCTTCATGACCCTATTTGGGGTTTTGTTGGCAAAGATACTGGAGTGGTTCGCCATTTCTTTCTCCAGCTCATTTTACAGATGAAGTAGCTGAGGCAGACAGGGTTAAGTGACTTGCACAGGGTCACACAGCTGGTAAAAGTGTCTGGGGCTGAATCTGAACTCAGGTGTTCCTGACTCCAGGCCTGGTGCTCTATGCACTGCACCACCTACCTGCCCCATCGTAGGTACTACCTACCACTTTAACAGATTCTCATAAAGAATTTCACACTTATGTAGAAGTTAATTCCTAAATGCATCAGAAGGATTCAGATTTTTAGTGTTTAGCATGAAAGAAAATTCAAGAAGTTTAAAGCTTTTAACAAGTATCAGGTCATGAATTTCATATAATTTTATGTAACGTTATATTAGTCTGTGTAATGTTTACATGGCAGGAGGTAGGCAGGAGGTGAAACATCCAAAATTTTTCACTTGTGATATTAGGAATATTTTCAGAAGTTACTGAGAACCGTATTTTAGTTTGCAAGCAGTATTATATTACTTGAGGATCCAAATTCCAGTTGAATATAAACATTACATCCCTACTCTGGAATTTCCATGGAAAAACTCCCAGAAAATGTCTATTCTCGATGGAACCTTTATACTATTTGTATAATTAAGGATGTAAAATTGCCACAAATTATTAAAAGATGTACTCCTGTTCATATTTTTAACATGATTCCTCAAAATAAAGCAGTCAACTCATCAGTCAGCACATCTTGTGTGGGATGCGCTGTGCCAAGCACATATTCTGTACGTCCATCTTTTTGACTAATCCAGTGGAATCCAAGCTCCAGCGCTGTCAGTGTGCTTAGATTATTTATTGTTCCTTTCATGGCAGCATTCTTTCTCAGAATCTCAGAGCTACAAGGTACCTCAGAGGCCCTGAGGACCAACCTAAGTGAATAAATAAAAGAAAAAGCATGTGTGCTTATGATGTGCTCTAAGCCCTGGGAACACCAGTGGAGAAGTCATTGTTCCTGCTCTCACGGAGCTCTTGTTCTTTTTTTTTTTTTAATTTAATTTAATTTTTTTAATTAAACTATTTCTAGTTTTCAATATTCACCTCCGTAAGATTTTGAGTTTTAAATTTTCTCCCCCTCCTCCTCCCCACTCCCCAAGACACAAGCAGTCTGATATAGGCTCTATTTATACATTCATATTAGGGCTCTCATTCTAATGCTAAAGACAACACACAGAGAAGGCTTCTGCCACAAATCAGATGAAAAAGACTCATGGTCCACTAAAATGGACTCTTTTAAGACGCCATTTCCACTGATGAAATCAAATTTTCTAACATTGAGCCATTTGGCACTGTAAAGGATTTTGGTAACAAAAACTTTGTCTTGAACCTTCAGTTCTTGTGGCTGTACATCTGAAGAAGCAATTGCCAAGTTTAATCTCCAAAGCATTTGCTTCTCAGCTAGGGTGGAAGCAGAGCTGGCTTGAACTGATTAATGGTTGGTGGTGATGGTGAAGATGAGCTCCTTCCCCATTACTCCCCTCAGTGATGGCCTGGGAGCTTGGGCAGGAAGCAGGAAACCCTCTGCCTGATAACCAAACTGTGGTTATCAAACCTTTGCTTATAGACTCCTAGTGAGGTGGAAGTCATGACCTACTGAGGTTGCCAAGACATCTTTTTAAGAATAATTGGGGACCCACATGTACAACAATATTCATAGCAGCTCTTTTTGTGGTGGCCAAGAATTGGAAATTGAGGGGATGCCCACCAATTGAGGAATGGCTGAACAAGTTGTGGTATAAGAATGTAATGGAATGCTATTGTGCTATAAGAAATGATGAGCAGGTAGATTTCGGAGAAACCTGGAAAGACTTACACGAACTAATGTTGAGTGCAGTGAGCAGAACCAGGAGAACATTGTACACAGTAACAGCAACACTGTGCAGTGATCAACTATGATAGACTTAGCTCTTCTCAGCAATACAATGATCCAAGACAGTTCCAAAAGACTCGTGATGAAAAATGCTATGCACAATGGCATCTGAATGCAGATCAATACATATTATTTTCATTTTTTTTGTTTTTTCTTTCTCAGTTTTTCCCTTTTGTTCTGATTCTTCTCTCACAACATGATTAATGTGGAAATATGTTTAACATATTTAATATAATATGACTATACATATATAATCTATATCAAATTGCTTGTTGTCTTGGGGAGGGGGGAGGGAAGGGAAGGAAGGGAGAAAAATTTGGAACTCAAAATCTTACAAAAATGAATGTTGAAAACTATATATGAAATTGGAAAAAAATTAATTACTAAATGCAAAAAAAGAATAATTGGGGAAGTACAATGGATAATAAGCTGAAACTAGAAATATGGTATAGTATGTATGGAAAACATTCATATAAGCTAATCTGACCCATTATGTAGTATATATTTATTATATATTATTTATTACATATGTTTATTATATAAATTTGAGTAATAGTAACAGCACTTTAAGGTTTGTAAAATGCATTACATTATCTCCTTTGCTCTCACAAATTCCAAATGCATTGTTGAATTTTCTGTATAAATTGTACACATAGAGGGAGAATAGCCATGAACAGGATTAAAAGCCTTGATATTTAAAATAATTTGTCACCTGTTCCTCTGTTTACTCTGTCCCCCAAACTGAATGCTGTATTTGCATATCACTGTACAAATTATAAAGTACTTTTCTTTGCATTGCCTCTCTGACCCCTATAACTATGGAGTAGGCAGAAGAGATAGTATTATCTCCATTTTATCCATGGGGAAAATGAAGCTTTAGTCCCATGGCTAGGAAGTGTCAAAGCCAGAGCTCAGAGCTAGGTCTTACTATTTTTTAAGTCTGCGCCAACTGCGCTATGCTGACTCTCTTAAACGTGAACAGTGGCTTATGAGATGGGTTTGTTGTGAAATGGGAAAGTTTAGTTTTTGTGGATGAATCTTATAAAAATTTGGTTGTTGAAACATAAAATCATATTGGTTTTGCATAAATTTCCACAACAGTAGAACGACACTGACCAAATTCTTATCTTGTTCTGTTCTTTTAAACACTTCTTTTTGTTTCTTTCCTCATCATCAGCAAGCTTTTGTTAAATATGCATTTGTGTCAGGCAGAAAACTCTTCCATCCCCTTGCTTCTTAAACAAAAGTTAAATTTAGAGATGAAGCAAGGGGTAAGAAGTCATAATTTACTCTCTCAGGACCTCCTCAGTTTCCGTGATTGCTGAAGCCTGCAGTATGTCTTTAGAACATCTACATAGGGTTTTGTTTTTGTTTTTGTTTTTGTTTAGGCAGTGGGGTTAAGTGACTTACCCAGGGTCACACAGTATATAAGAGTTTTTATAGGGTTGGTGGTAGCCTCCTCTACTGGAGAATACATTATTAGTACAAAGTGATTTTTCTTGCCTGTACATGATAATTTAACTTAATTTAAAATAAGCACTACGTTCATTTATACTTTTGCTTCTCCCCTACACCCCCAAAAATGGTTAGTGTAACAATAAACAGTGGTACTTCATTTGCACCACATCAGCAGGGAATGAGATTTCCATGTAAGTAAAATTTTCAGTTAACATCTAATCAGCTTCAGCTGCTCTCTGTACAGATGACTTCCTATTCTATTATCAGCTCAATTCAGCAAATATTTATTAAGCTCCTACTATGTGTAAGCCACTTTGATAAGTGCCTAGTCTACAAAGACAAAAATGTTAGCCAACAATAGCTTATTAAAGAGCTTACTTTGTGCCAATTTGTGGGGTGTATGGGTAGGACTAGCGCCTCTTGAGTGAGGGCTTGCCAAGTCCTTTTCAGGGCTGCTCATTCACCTTTGGTGTCCACCTTTCATCTAATGCTCACCTGTGGCTCCAGCAGCCACGCTCCAGTAAACCGTCTCAGCAGACTGCTTAAACCCAGGTTGAGGGTAACCAATGGGCCTCATACCCA
Source organism: Phascolarctos cinereus (assembly GCF_003287225.1). Lineage (NCBI taxonomy): Eukaryota > Metazoa > Chordata > Mammalia > Diprotodontia > Phascolarctidae > Phascolarctos > Phascolarctos cinereus. The sequence continues at coordinate 67,250,769 of NW_027555514.1, forward strand.
TTGGTGAGTTAGGGGGATGTCTACCCCCGGCGTGTGGAGACTTTCCTCTGTGGAGTGGGTGAATGAGAACGAGTTGTTCCGGTGACCATGAAGGCGGCTGAAGCTGGCACTGGCATTCTTAGAGCCTGGTCAGACATTAAAGATGCCGAGATCATCCGCTGCATCCTGGGCCATTGCACTCCAGTCTTGACTTTTGTCCTGGCGCTGGACTGTGATGACTGGGAGAGTGAGGCTGATAACTGTGCAACTCTGCCTCACTTAAATCCAGTTCACAAACGAGTCAAGACATCACCCCACGATGCCATCGATTCTCTTCAGAAATGTGACAACAACATGTGCCATACGTAGGGATGTGCCACACATCCCCTTTGTGTGTGCCGGGCAAAGAAAGGCAAAAACATGACCTCAAGCAGCTCACGTTCTAATCAAATGGGAGAGACAATCTGTAAGTAACCATGTACACACAAGTTATTTACAGTATAAATGGGGCTTCTTAACCTTTTTGTGTGTCATGAACTCTGCAGTCTGGTGAAACCCCTGAAATGCTTTTCATGGTGTTTTTAAATACGTAAGAAAGTAAGTATTACAAAGAAATTATTAAAATGTGCTTATTAAATTTTTTTTTAAATTTGTGGGCCCCCTGAATCTGCCCACAGATCCTTGTCTTAGAGGGAAGCAACTTTGGTGGGAGCAAGGGAAACAGTAAAAGCCTGTATAATTCTCTCCTTCCCCATCTCTGCACACTGGCTTCCCTGGCTTCTGGCAGATCTCATTTAAAATCCTATTGTCCTAAAATCTTAAATTCCTATCCCATGAAGAAATTTCTTCAAGAAACTTTCCCAAACCCCTTTATTTTACTTTTTTTTTTAAAGGAAGTTGGGGTTAAGTGACTTGCCCAGGGTCACACAGCTAGTGTCAAGTGTTTGATCTGAGGCCAAGTTTGAACTCCGGTCCTCCTGACTTCAGGGCCCATGCTTTATGCACTGCGCCACCTAGCTGCTCTCCCAACCCCCTTTAAATGCTACTGCCTTTCCTCCAAGATTATCCATCAATAGTTTGTACATAGTTATTTACATTTTGTCTCCCCATTAGACCATGTGCTTGTTGAGGGTAGGACTATTGTTGCCTTCCTTTGTAGCACATAGCAGGGTACCTGCCAGGCACAGGACGGATCCTCAATACATACTTCTTGCCTGTAGAAGGTGGGATGGGCTGAGTCTCGGAAAAAGCCAGGGAAGCTGGGAGGTGAAGGTGAGGAGGGAGAGATTTACAGGCATGAGGCACAGCCAATGCAATGTAGTTGGGAGGTGGGAGTGTCCTGTGAGAAGAACAGCAAGTATGGCTGGATCATACTATGTGGAGAGAAGTAAAGTGTAAGAAGACTGGAAAGCTAGGAAGAGGCCAGGTTGTGAAGAGTTTTTAAATATCAAATGGAAGACTTTATATTTCATCTTGCAACTTAGTGCGGGTGGGAAGTAGGGTGGTTGGGGGAGTAGCCATTGGCATATCTACGATTTAGGAAGATCATCTTGGCATCTAAGTACTCGACTGGCATGGGGAGAGACTTGAAGCGAAGAATCCAGTTAGGCTATTGCAATAGTCCAAGCAGGAAGTAAAGACCTGTAATATAGTGGAGGCTGTATAAGAAAAGAGAAGGGGACAGATAGGAGAGGTGTTATGAAGTGTGTAAACAAGAGATTGGATATGTAGGGTGAGCATGACCGAGAAGTCAAGGATAACCCTGAGGTTGTGAGCCTGAGTGAATGGGAGAATGATGATACCCTTGACAGCTAAAGTAGTCTTTAGCCTTGAACTTTCATGTCTCTGGGAAGTGGAAAATAAAAGTATGTGCAAAGTAATTTTAAAGGGGAAGGACAGCTAACAGCTGGTGATGGGTGGAGAGGGGACAACAGTAGATATCTCCTACGGGAGGTGAGAACTGAGCCGGACTTCTAAGGAAACTAGGGATTCTTAAGAGATGAGATGGGATGAGGCTACATTCCTTCTTTTCTACTCTCCACCAACCTAGTTTAGGCCTTTACCACTTTATTGCTTGGACTAATGGCATCTCCCAATTGGTCTCTCTGTCCCTTGTCCCTTCCTACAGAAGAACCGAGAAATAAGTTCTCCAGCCTTTGCTTAAAGACCGCTAGTGAAGGTAGGCCCCCCTACCTCTTGAGGCAGTCCATTCTACTTTTGAATAGTTCTAACAGTTCAGAAGTTTTCCCTTACCTTGAGTCTAAATCATATTCTTGGTAACTTCTGCCTGTCACTCCTAGCCCTGCCCCCTGGAACCAAGTAGTAGAAGTAGTCTGATACCTTTGCTACATGGAAGCCCCTCAGATACTAGAAGAGAGCTGTCTCATGCAAGTCTTCTGCAAGGTAAATATCCTCAGTTTCTTTAACCCATCCTCTTGTGGCGTGATCCTCACAGGCCTTCATCATCCTGACAGTCCTCCACTGGCCACTCTCCATCCTCAGTCAATGTCCTTCCTAGTATATGGCACCCAGAACTGAACACAGTATTCCAGGTGTGTACTTAACAGGTACAGTGGAACTATTATTTCCCTAGACCTGGACCTTTAGACCTTTCTAAATGGAGCTTAAAATTGCAACAGCTTTTGGGGCTGCCTTCTCACACACCTGAGCTTGCAAGCCACTGCAAACCTGAGAATGTTTTCAAACAAATTACTATCTGACTGTGCTTCCACTTTATGCTTGTGACATTGACTTTTTGTCCCTCTCTGAGACTTTACATTGCTCCCTTTTAAGTTTCGCCTTACTACGTTTGGCCCTGTGTTCTGATAACATAACAATAATAGCTCATCTAGATAGTCCTTTACAGTTACAAAGCATTTCCTATACATGACTTGATACATTATGTACTTTATATATTACTTTCCCATAAACTGCTGTAAGCCTTTAAGGTGGATAATATGAATATTGATAGGGAAAATAGTTAGCTAGGTGGCGACAGTGGATAAAGTGTCTGGCCTAGAGTCAGGAAGCCTCATCTTCCTGAGTTCAAATATGGCATTAGACACATATGAACTCTGTGATCCAGGGCAAGTCACTTAACCTTGTTTGCCTCAGTTTCCTTATCTATAAAATGAGCTGGAAAAGGAAATGGCAAACCACCCTAGTATCTCTGCCAAGAAAACCCCAAATGGGGTCACAAAGAGTCAGACACGACTGAATAACAACATTGGTAAAAGGGAGTTTTCTCTCTGGCCCCTTTTCAAATGATGAAACCTTAAGTCCAAAACAAAACAAAACTATCCTCTGCATTTTACAGGTGAGGAAAGCTGAGTCTCAAGAGGTTAAGTAATAATTATAGCTAGCTGGCATTTAGATAGCATTTTAAGATTTTCAAATCACCTTAAATGATATCTTATTTTATCTCACATTAACACTATTTATGTTGTTTGTTCGGTCGTTTTCCAGTTGTGTTCAACAATTTGTGAAACCATCTGGAGTTTTCTTGGCAGAAATACTGGAGTTGTTTGCCATCTCCTTCTCCAGCTCATTTTACAGATGAGGAAACTGAGGCAAACAGGATTAAGTGACTTGCCCAAGGTCACACAGCTGGTAAGTGTCTGGGGCCAGACTTGACCTCAGGTCTTCCTAATGCCAGGCCTGCTACACTGTGCCACCAAGCTGTCTGTAACATTATTAATACCTCCATTTTACAAATGAGGAAACTGAAGTGGACAGAGATTATATAACGTCACACAGCTAGTTAGTGTCAGGCAGGATTCACATTGAGGACTTTCTGACAGACAGTCTGGCACTATATCCACTGCTCCACTTACTTTGCCATCATTTGCCCACGTGCCCACAGATGGGACATAAACTCAGGTCTCTTGACTTCATGTTTGGTCTTAACTTCCACCACCTTGCACTGCTAAAGAGAATAACATATAGCAAGCCTTGCTCTGATGTTCTGTCTGGTTCTCAATTTCAGTAAGAGCCAGCTTTCCCTTCTAGCTTGTGCATGCTTTATTGAGTACTTTTACGTGCCAAGTTCAAAGTATTAAATTCATGCCGTGTGTGCATGGCTGCCTTTTAAATGCTAGAATGGTTTGCTCAGAATGTTAAAAATGCAATCTTTCTCTCAACCATGAAGATACACCAAAATACCTATGAAATTAACCGAAAGACTCATGTCTGGGCTCAAACTGCACACGGATATATCCTGGGAGATGCACTAGCTTTGAAAGGAGTTTTATAATTAGTTTCTATTGCAACACCTATTGCTTATTTACAGCTATGGAATTTTAATGAATATCTATTTCAGAATAGCCAATGGGGGAAAAAACCTAGATATTCCAACATTACTAATCGAGTCAGTTATTTCTGTTTTGTTTGCTTTTTTTGCTACTTTTTTTTTGTTTTGGTCAGAACTTGGTGTCTGTAGGGAAAGAAATAAACTTCTATCTTTATATGGATTTGTTTGCAATTCCATTTTTTAATTTGCTCCATATTTTTACCAGCCCTGCCTCGTTGCCAGAGACATTAATTCTAAGACTTGAATATTTCAGGGAGTCTTGGAAGCTGAAATGATGCTTCTCACTTTGCTCTCCTGCAGCACTGCCAACTTTTCTTCCCTAGGCCTTAAAATAAAAATGGATTTTTAGCAATACTTAACTCCATGGACTCAGAAGTGTTTAGTAATTCTTATTTCCTTTGCATTTTCTATTATCTAGGCAATATTGGTGTTCTCCTAGACAGAGAAAGGCTTGACCATTCTGATTAAATATATACATCACCAGCCTAAAATATTCATTAAGATGAATAAAACATGTATAGCTTCTTTTAAGGGAAAAAAAATTTAAACCATTCATTTTGAGGAAATAAGTTATGACCTGCTCTAAATTCTGTTAAATTCCGATTTGTTTTGCCCACTCCCACCCCATCTTTTTTAAAGGGGCACTTGATACTTTTTGATTTCCAAGATCCTTTAAATTGCACCAACTCATGAATTTAGGAAAACTTCAAAATTACATTTTAGTTTTCTGATTCAATATCTGCTCTGTGGTGTTCTCTAAGACTCAGAGAACATCCTTTAAGAGACCAAAGAGAAAGGATTTGACTTCATGTTTTTAATTCAAATGCAACTATTCCCTCTTCCCCACCAATAGCCTTAATTCATTGCTTGTGTTTTTGGAATCACTTATTCAGGATGGTCGGTTTATTGGGGAGTGGGGGAGAGAGAGAATGAAGGGTGGAGGGGGGAGTGTAGGAGAGAAGGGAGATGGTACCCCCTATACAGTACTGAGATCTCAACCCCTCTATGAGCTGGAAGAATGTCTTTGAGAAGTTGACATCCTGGTGATGAGCTTAAGTGGTCCCAAAAATTAAAGATAATTTATGAGACAGTTCTATAGATTTCCTTCATAAATATTCAAACCTCTTGTCCTAGTATTAAGGTTCAAAATTAATGCTCAGAAAATGGTCACATTCCTCCTCCCCCAAAGTCACAGATTACGATTTATTAATATTCCACAAAGAAAATCTGCATTTAAGATGAGCAGCTAAATGAATCTGTGAAACAGGTGGTGGAGAAGAAATCCTAGTCTTGGTTGAGTAAGGTGGTGAGACTGAGCATCCCATTTGCCTATGAAAGAAAGGGTCTGGAAAAGGGGCTGAAGACAGAATGACCTTGTCCCTTGGTATGAGATCGCCTGGGAGCCTTTTCTCCATTCCTCCCAGGCAAGTTAGCAAGTTGGAAGAGTTTAAAAAGAGAGTTGGGGAGCGGTGGGGGGTAACTGAAGGTGGTTGGGAGACAGTTTGGTTCCTGCAGTGAAGGCCCTGATTAAGCGTTCTAGTTAATAATATTAACACTAATACCAATAATAATAATAATAAAGACAGTAATAAATGGCTAGTATTTTTGAGCACTTTGAGGCTTGCAAAGCACTTTGCAGGCATTACCTCATTTGAGCTTCACAACAAATCATAATCCTGATACCAACTTGATAAGTTATCCTTTGAAGGACTCAGTTTCCTCGTCTTTTATAAAAGGGAATTTATATTGCCTAGGATGACTAAACAAATTGTTATGGAATATTTCTATATTGTAACTAATGATGAATATAAAGAAATCAGAGAAACAAGGGGAGACATAGATTGATGTGGAGTGAGTGAAGTAAGCAAAACCAGGAAACAGAATACACAATGACTACAGCAATGGAAATGGAAAGAAAAAAACAAACTTCCAACTGAATACGGTGACTGAACTTGACCTAGAAGAAGGCCAGACAAGCAGTATTGGGAAGATGGGCCTCCCTCCCTCCTTTGCAGAGGTGGGAGACTATAGATGTGTAACACTACATACACTCTCATATTCAGCGGGTTTTGATAGTTTTACTGAACTGATTTTTTTCCTCTTTTTTTTTAAATACTTTGTGACCAAGAATGACTAGGCAAAAGGGGAAAAATATATTGGAAATGAAGGAGATGTAAAAACAAAAGATATAAATGTTTTTTAAATGAAGGAATTTGGACTAAATCTTAAAGTAGGTCTCTACCAGCTCCAAAACACTATGATGCTGTAAATCTACTTACATATATATAATCAGTCAAAAAGCAGCTATGTGAAGCAGCTGGGTGATAAAATGGGTGGTGTACCAAACCTGGAATCAGGAAGAATTGAGTTCAAATCTAGTCCCAGACACTTATTAGGTAGGTCAGGGCTTCTTAAACTTTTTCTACTCCCAACTCCTTGTCATGTTTCAGGGTTCATTGGTGTTGTGTGGCCTGAGGGTATGTGTAGTGCACAGTGTGCGTGCTTTGTGTTTAGCACCAAGGCTGCAGTGAAGCTTCATGATGCAGCACAGGCAAGTGCTGCCAGAAACACTTTGGATTCATTACACGTTTGATTTTGAATTAATTTTTGGTCATTACGTGGTGGAAACCTTTTGCTGTTGCCAAATTTTTCCCATACAGGGTCACGACCCACAGTTTAAAAAGTGCTGAGCTAGGTGACCCTGGGCAAGTCACTTGACTACTCTCTGTCTCTGTTTCCTCACCTGTAAAATTGGGATAATAATAGCCTAATAACAAATAATATTCCATAAATAAATAAATCCCGTAATATCCCATAAATGAAATCCCAATAAAAGGGATAAAAACCTTTTAGAGTTGTTACAAGCATAAAATGAGATATTTTTAAAGCACTATATAAATGCTATTATAGTTATTCTTACTAACAATAATAAACACAAAACTTAAATAAAGTTGTCAACTATGTAAAACATTACACACTTTAAGTCATTTGACCTTCACAACAGCCCTATGAGGCATTTCAGTTATTGTGTTTGTTTCTTATAGATGAGAAAACTGTAGTTTAGAGCAGTTTAAGAGATTTGCCCAAAGCCATGCAGCGAGAAAGGGTCAGAGGGGGACTTTGAACCCAGCCAGCCCCTGGGGACTCCCGGTTCAGCCTGACCCAGCAGAAAAGGCACACTCAGGTTATCACAGTTTGTTGCTTTTAGCTGAGTGTGATGTTGGGATTTTTTGAGCAATAGAAGGACTAACATAGATGCGGAACCCTGAAGAAATCCAGGAAGGAAAGAATAGTTCTTGTGCCACTCCTCATTTCTTCTACTTTCTTTTTTTCAGTGTAATAATAGTTCAGCCAGCAGGCTGTGCTGGAGCTGTGGGTTAGAAATCATGTTCACTTACAGAACTGGGGCATTCCCTGCAAATATAAAGGAAGAGCTAATGATGTTGTCTGACTCCAAAGCAGTCGGTTCATAAGATTTTTTCTGCAGCTCATTAAAATTATAATTATTCTCATCTGTGCTCCGATGATTTAATAATAAGCCAAACTTGAAATCTAACCTGAGTATACCATTCTCCCAATAAATTCAGAAGAAAAACTCTTGCTTCCTTACACACAGGTAGGTTAGGAGCAGAGGTAAAGGCTTTTGATTTCATTGGGGCCTTAGAAAGACAAGCCCTGGATTTGAGAGCTGGAAGTGATGTCAGGGATACCCAAGCCAGCCATCTCTCATTCCTCTCCAGGCTATACTTTTTTGTTTTGTTTTTAGGCAATTGGGGTTAAGTGACTTGCCCAGGGTCACACAGCTAGTAAGTGTCAAGTGTTTGGTCTGAGGTTGGATTTGAACTCAGGTCCTCCTGACTTCAGGGCCAGTGCTCTATCCACTGCGCCGTACCTGCCCCTCCAGGCTATACTTCTTCTGCCATGTTCATATCCTTGTCCTAATCTACCACCTCCCCTTTCAGTTTCATTTTATGTGTTGTCTTCCCTCATATAGAATGTAAGCTCCTTGAGGGTAGACTATCTTTGTTTTTAAAATTTGTGTTTCTACTGCCAGTACTTAGCAGAGTAGTTGGCACATAGTAAACTTGCACCTTGGGGCCCTGTTATCCTGTGTGGCAGTCACCCACTGTGCCTCAGTCGCTCACTACATCTAGGACCAGCTGCTGTCATGCTTCACTCCCTGGCCATCTTCTCGCCAGCTGCCATGCATTGGCACTAGGGGTTCCTCCTCCTTTTCCCTCCTCCATAGGGAACAACTCAATTCTGCTTTTCAGCACAAAGATGTCAGCAGTCCCAAAGAGACTCTCAATTTTAAGAGGGAAAGTTTGTCCATGTGAACTACAAATCCCATGATGCCAATCACTTCTGAAACCCTGGTTATATTGGACCCCATGATGTCTTTTGGACAGGCACACCATGGTATCACTTACTGTGTAAAGGATCTTAACCAACTACAAGGCACTGACATTTAGAGGGTGCTGACAGTATCTGAAGTCCTGCAGTAGCATAAAACAACCGAATGTACCACTGAGGTAACAAGCACAACTTGATGGCATAGAAAGCTCCCATTTGGCAGCGTTTCCTCCTCTTAGCAGCTGTACCCTGGGTGAGCTCCTCCCCAGTGAGACCCGTTGGCTTTCCCCACCACCTGAATGTGTCAAACTAAAAAAGTTGACTTAAAAGCTCATTTCCTGCCTTCGGTCCTTGGGCCGCTTGGTCCATGTGCAATACTTAGTAGTTATGGGTCCAAGATAAGTGGCAGCTTCCTGAAGTCATTGAATTGGTCTGTCCCCCTATATGGGGTGAGTAGAGGCAGCCTCATTGTTCTCATTGCCCAGGCATTCTTAATGGTCTTTAGCCACTTAAACTCAGACTTATAGAGAGCACAAAGACTATTTATTCTTCAACATGGCCTTCCAGTGCCTGGCACCATGCCCAATACCCTGTGCTGAGTATTGGCTGACACGATACGTGTTCTTATTCCTTGCTGGTCCAAGGCTGAGACCATATTTACTGCCTGAGTGACATTCAGAAAACCACAGGGCCAACACCCAGAAGAGCAGACGAGGAGGTATTTAAAAGTAGTCTCTTGGAATAAATCCTTATCATTCAGCCAGGTCCTTAAATTGCATTAGCCCTTGGGCAGTTCAGCATGCCAGTTTAGCTAGGTACTTTCCTTCTAAGTATTCTTTGGTAGTTTTCCCTGCTGGGACTTACTAAAATGGAAAAAGGTCTGCGTTAATGTAAATTGAGCCGCTAAAGCACTGTTTACTTTTTGCACAATAGTTGGAATCATTAAAATAAAGATAATAGACTGCTTTATGGCAATTATGCCAGAAGAGACCCTGATGAGGACACACTGTTGGCTGGCTTGCAGCATGATTTCGTGAGGGCCTGGACATGGGGAGAGCAGCTCTTGGGGATGTCAGGAGAGCCTCCAGTAATCACACGACTCCAGAGTTCATCTGACAATCTGCCCAGAAACGGTGGCTGTCACGATGGTGCCTACAGGGTGAAAGTGTCCTGTTCCCCTCTTTTTGACTCTGATATTGGGGGGAAGCCTGTTAGACTTATTCTATAATGGTCTCTATGCACTTGAGAAAAGTGAAATAATTAGATTTTTTTTCTTGGAATAGTACAGCTATTTGGGAATTTTAATGTCACATATATGTCTATATTGTGCTTATGTATGTACATATACAGAATGTCATATGTATTATATATACACATATATACATACACTTCCCATTCAGGCAGCGTGTTATAATCTGTGATAGGAATTTGAATTTCTTTGCTTCACGAAGTGCAGGTCCTACTATGTCACCTCCATTCTTAATAAACCCCAGTGACTCCCTGTTACCTACAGGACACAAAATCCTGTTTGGCATTCAAAGCCCTTCATAAGCTACCCACACACACGTGCTTCCTGTCTTCTTGTATCTGAAAACTCCTTCCCCCTCCTCCACAGCACTCCCCCCCAACACACACTGAAGTCTTTGATCCAGTGACACTTTATCTTCTTGCTGTTCCATGAACAAGATGCTCCATCTCTAGGCTCTGGACATTTTCTCTAGTTGTCCCCCATGCCTGGAATGGTCTTCCTCATCTCCTCTCTCTGGCTTCCTTGGCTTCATTGAAGTTCCAACTAAAAACCCACCTTCTACACGAAGCCTTTCCCAACCACTCTTAATTCCAGTGCCTTCCCTTTGTTAATTACTCCCGCTTTTTCCTTTATATAGCTAGGTGGCACAGTGGATAGAGTGCTGGGCCTGGAGTCAGAAAGACCTGAGTTCAAATGTGACCCCAGACACTTCTTAGCTTTGTGACCCTGGACAGCTCACTTAACCTCTATTTGCTTCAGTTCCTTATCTGTAAATGGGGACACGTGGAGAAGGAAATGGCAAACCACTACAGTAACTTGGCCAAGAAAACCCCACGGACAAAGTCCATGGAGTCATATAGAGTCAGACACAGCTCAACAACAATAGCTTGTTTCTGTATAGTTGTTTCCTTGTTGTCTCCATTAGATCGTGAACTCCTTGAGGGCAGGGATCGTTTACCCTGTTTCCCCTCTGCATAATCGTCACACCCTGGGTTGTTGCTGCTTTTTTCCCAATCCAAAATTCGTTTATAGCTTTTCATCATGTAATTGTCACGTGGTATGATTTTGTTCATCTTGCTGCTTAAAAGGTAAACAGAGCAACAGTGTATTCACTAGCGGCACGTGGGTATGCATTTATCTCTCGTGCATTACAAGCCTAGAATTCTCAGTGCATGAGCACTGTCAGTATTCACAAGTATTCTGTGCATCCTAATCTTGCACCAAAGACAAGTTAGTAATAAATGATTTTTAAGTAATACCGGCACAGTTAAAAAAAAAGCTTCACATAATGGTCACACTCCACTTTTTTGCAAAAAAAAAAAATTGGTATAAAATCTGTGATGATTATGTGGTGAAACACAGTACCTCTGTTTGTGTCCCTAGCACTTATCATAGTGCCTGGCACATAGTGGGTACTTAATAAATGCTTATTGCCTGCCTAACAGGAAATGAAGCAGAAAAGAATCTTAGGCAACAGAGACTAAGTGAATTTTGATAAATTTATAAAATATTATATGATAATGACCTTTACATTTTAAACCCTAGACCAAGGGTACTTAGCCTGGAGTCCATCAATTTGGTATAAACACACACACACACACACACACACACAAAACTGCATTCCAATGTAATTGCTTTCCTTTGTAATCTTGTCTATGTTATTTTATGCATTTTAAAACATTCTTAGGAGTCCATAGCCTTCCCAAAACTGACACACACAAAAATTGAGAACCTTTGGTGTAGGTTAAATAAGGTAAGTAAGCTAGAATCTGGTCAGGACTAGAAAGGGTAAACCATGGCAGAGGATGGGGGCAGAGGAGTGGAATAAGCGGGGGAGTTCGGCTGGATGCTGCAGGGATCAAGGTGGGCTCTCCTCCCAGTTGCTCAAGACCCAAATGATGTTCTGTCTGTGCATGTGTGAGATTGAGTGAAGGAAACCAGAGAGCTGGGAGTGCTTGAAGTCACATTGCCCCCTAATGGTTTGTGATGAGATTGTAGATTGAGTAATCAGTGTAGTCCATGGCTGTGGGACACCTGTGGACTCTGTTGTCCACCCACTTCTCTTGAAACATCGAGTGAGCTATGGTAATGTATCTCACGATTGCCTCTTGGGTATCTGAAACTGGATGCCTTGAACTTACCTATTCTCTCTGCTCATACAGCTATAACTCTAGTCAGGCCCTCATTATTTTGCACCTGAAAGGCTAAGATAACCTACTAACTCATTTCCCTGCTTCAAGTCTTTCACTACTGCATGTTCTACAAAGACTCTGTGTAGGTCCGTCATGCCACCTTCTCTCCTCCATACCCCCCACAACTATCTCCAGCAGTTTCCTATTCCATTATCAAATATAAAGTCTGCCATTTGGCATTTAAAACTGTACCCTGGCCCCTTCCTACCTTTCTAGTCTTCTTGACATAATAATCCTTTCCACACACTCAGTGATCTCACTACACTGGCCAATTTGCAGGGCCTCATGAGATAATGCTGGTAAAATGCTTTGTAACCTTTTAGTGAAGAATGAAAATCAAAGAACACACTCAGGGCAGCCAGGATAATAAGCAGAAAAGACTAGGAACCCAAGCTTCCAACAGGACCATAGGACCCCACCCCTATAGTGGCTCACCAGGTGACGTCTTTCCCTCATACATCAGGACCAGTAGCCTGCTGAGAGGGCATAGCTGCAGCCTTGGGTAAAATTCTTGCAAACTGGAGACAGAAACAGATCATCTATAAAGCAAGAGGAGGAGCAGCTGAAGCATGACCCCAGAGACTAGGACACATGCTCTTTGATTTACCAGCTCCCCACCAATCTATATGGGGAGCTTTCTCCTTCAAAGTTGGAAGCAATTTGATTTGCCCTGATTTTGTTTTCTAATTGGTAATATAATTTTACCCCCTGCTGCATGGAACTGAAAGGACCCAGGCTGTTTCTGCTTTAAAGTGTATTTTTTTTTTAATTGTGCTTTTGCTTAACCACCCCAGAATGCATTGCTGGGAGAAGTTCTCCAGGCCATGAAAGCAAGTTATCATATCTTTAACTGCAGTCTGGCTCACTGTACTTTTAAGAGGCCTTTAAGCAAACAGTGACTTTGAAAATGATCACTTAACAAGTCATCACAGGCCAGCAGAGGGAGCTCCAAAACCGCCCCAAGATTCCAAAACTGAATTTTCTTTCCTGGGCCATGCAGAATACATGTTCATCATGGTGCCTCTAAAATGTGTTTTCTTTATATAGCCTCTCTCTTTAAAAAAATCATTTTTATATTTTAATTTTTATATTTAATTAATTTTACTTATATTTACATCCTATTTATATTTAATTTTTATATTTATATGCATTTATAATACTCCCTCCACCTCACTGAACAACTTACATGTGTAGTCCAGGAAAGTACATCCCCACATTCGTCATGCCCCCAGATGTCTGTCTCTCTTCATTTTAATCCATCACCTCTCTGGCAGGAGGTGAATGCTGTGGTTTATCTGCAGTCTTCTGGATCCACGGTTTGTCATCGGGTTGATATGACTTCAAAAGTCTTTCAAAGTTGTTTTTCTCTGTAATGTTATTGTCATTGTATAAATTATTCTAGTTCTGCTCACTTCACTGCCCCACTTCATAGAGATCTTCTCAATTTCCTTTGAAATTGTCCATTTCATCATTTCTGATGGCACAGTAATATTCCATTAAACTCATATGCCATAATTTGTTTAGACATTGCCCCTTAGGTTTCCAATTTTTGGCTACTATGAAAAGAGATGCTATAAATATATTTGTTTGTAGAGGCCCTTCCCTGCATTCTTTGATCTCTTTGAGGTATAGGTTTGGCAGTGGTATAGCTGGATCAAAGCGTGTAATAATAATAGCTGGCATTTATATAGCATTTTAAATTTGCAAATATTATCTTTACCAGTATAATCCTATTTGTTGCTCTCAAAAACCCTGGGAAGTAGGTGCTATTATCCCTATTTACAGATGGGGAAGATTGAGGCTGAGACAGTTAAGTGACTTGCCCAGAGTCACACAGCTAGTGTCTGAAGTCCTCCTGACTCCCCTGCACTGTCTAGCTGTATGCACTGTTTAGTAACTGTGGAAGCACAGTTCCAAATGCCTTTCCAGAACGGTTAGGCTGGCTAGCATGCCTGTTTTCCCTCATTCCCTCCAACATTTGTCATTTTCTTCTTGAACTCCATTGTGTTTTGTCAGCACCAGAATACTTCTTCCCTTCCTTTATCCCCTTCTGCCTGATGACCAATCAAATTCAGCTTTAGAGGAGGGGCCAAATCACGCATAGGATGACAGATGTAGAGCCGGAAGGGATCTTAGAGGTCATCTAGTTCAAAATCTCCTTCCATTTTACAGATGAGGAAACTAAGGGGTTAAATTACCCAAAGCAGTAAATGGCAGAGCCAGGATTCTGAGCCAGAGAAGCTCTGTCCACTGTATCAAGCTACACCGTGGGTTGCTTTTCAGATACTTTTGTGAATATCTACTACAATGGGCATCCCAGAACAAATTCCCAGCTCTTTGTGCAGCCTCTCTTTGCAATAAATGAATGGGGCTTCCAAGAGACTTCAGAGAGCCAGTGAGCTAGGAAACTGAAGTTCCTCTTTGGGTCCCTTAAAAAAAAAACAAACTGATTCTATTAACTCTTCTGTGGGATGGAGCTGGGAAAAGAATCATGGCTGGCCTCCGTGATATTGGTTCTGACTTTAGGCTGTGTTGGAATGCTGACCCTTTCCCCAGGCCCTCAATAACACAGCTGAAGATCTTCAGAGAAGGCAGGAGGAACATTCCTAGGCTGTCCGCCATGCCAAGATCTTCCAAGTCACGGCACCCAACTATTGATCTCTCTGCCACATTTATGACAGCAGAGAAATATTTTGGCATGAACCTACCCCTCAAAATAGTATAAAAACCAAACTAAGCAGACTCAGTGAAATGGACTGCTAGCAATTCTACATCCTCAGCTCTGGTCCTATAAAACTCATCCTTTATTGGGAGTCAGCATGGTATAATGGACAGAGTACTGGATTTGTATTTGGAAAGACCTGGGTTCAGATCCCACCTTTCATACTTAGAAGCTGTCTGACCATGGACAAGTCTCTTAACATCTCTGAGCTTTAGTTTTCTCATCTGTAAAATATGGATAATGATGCCCTTAGAACAGAGGTTCTTAACCTAGGGGGATTGGATTCTCAAAAGATCTACTGGTAGATTTCAGGGGGTCTGTGGACTTGGATGAGAAAAAAAAAACATTTTTTTTTGCTAACCTCTAATTGAAATTTAGCATTTCTTCTCATTAAAAATTTAAAAAACAAGCCCAAGCAGATCATTATTATGAGAAGAGAACCTCAGTACCCTTGACTTCCTAACCACTAACCAAATAGAGTTTTAAATAAATGACAAGAACAAAATTTTAGAAATTCTGGTGTGGATTTCCTCTTATGAAAGGTGACAAGCGTAAATATGTTTTGGAGGTAGACATGCAAGTCCATAGGCTTCACCAGACTATTAAGGTATATAAAAACACTCTGTAGAGAGAGAGGCTCTATATAATCTGAACAGAACTTTTGTTCTAGGATTGTTGTAAGGCCAAAATGAGATTATGTAAAGCACTTTGCAAAACTTAAAGTGCTATATCAATGTCAATTATTATAATTAGTTCCACTGAATTTATTTCTTGCTAAATTTTTTTAGGGGGCAGGAGGGTAAGGAGAAGAGAACTATTGTATAAACATGCTAATTCTAAATAAAGAAAATTTGAACAATTTTCACATGTAGCTATGAGGGAAGCTTTTGGGCAGCTAGGTGGTGCCATAGTGCATAGAGTGCTGAACCTGGAGACTCCTTTTCCGGAGTTCAAATCCAGCTTCAGACACTTACTGGTTGTGTGACCCTGGGCAAGTCACTTAACCTTGTTTACCTCAGTTTCTTTCTTTTTCTTCTTTTTAGGCAATTAAGTGACTTGCCCATGGTTACATGTTTACCTGAGTTTCTCATCTGTACAATGAGTTAGAGAAGGAAATGGCAAGCCACTCCAGTGTCTTTGCCAAGAAATCTCAAATGGGGTCATGAAGAGTTGAACACAACTGAAAAATGACTGAACAATGAGAGAAGTATGCTGTTGAGGAGGCCTTCCCATGACTAAACAAAAATAATTATGTGTCCCTCTGTGATCTTTGTCAGTGGCCTTCCAGCATTGATTAATTTTCTAGGATCATAGATTTTGAAATAGAAGAGAACAGAGTCTAGGCCAACTGCCTCATTTTTAGATGAGAAAACTGAGGCCCAAAAATATTTAGTGACAGGATCATAGATTCAGAGAACTGGCAGGGACCATTCAGTTCAACTATCTCATTTTATAGAGAAGGAAACTGAGGTCCTATGGGACTTGCCAAGGTCCCATAGGTAGTAAGTGGCTGAGCTCCCTTGTGAACCTGGGTCCTCTGGGTCTAGAGCCTTCATTCTTTGCACTGCACCATAGTAACCATAGGCAGATAGCAGGCAATAGGGCCAGAACTCAAAACCTGCCCTTCGGACTCCAGATAACAGTACTGCCTTTTCTCTTCCTAACCACTGACCAAATAGAGCTTTAAATAAATGACAAGAACAAAATTTTAGAAATGCTGGTGTGGATTTCCTCTTATGAAAGGTGACAAGCGTAAATATGTTTTGGAGGCAGACATGCAATTGAATGCTCTTGATTCCTTAGCCCAGTTAAATAGCTGGTGGGAACTCTCTTTATGAGATATTTCCCCTTCTTTGGGTCCCTTGCCATGTAGGGAAAGTGGGAAAGCTTTGAGTTAAGTTGAAATTATTTCATAGAAATCTTCCTGAAACAACCAAAGGAAAAAACAAGGAATGCAATAAACCCATGGAGCTTGGGGGGGGGGGCAGGGAGGAAACAAAGGTCTATGCAGTACAAACAAGTTCAAGTCAAATGTTGGGGGCCTGAGCAAATGGAATTAATGGTAGCAAAGATATCTGTAAACGGGGACCACAAGCCAAGGGCAAAAATTGATGTTTCCTATTTAAAAAGGGTTTTATTAGGAAGGAAAGAAGCCTGGGAAAATGTTACCCTATCTGATGAAGAAATGAGGCCTCCTTTGCTACTATCTTAGCCATTTGGCAATAAATTAAGGCATAAAAATGCTCATAAATGTTATACTTTTTTTCTTATAAAAAACCCCCCATATTTAGATTCACTAAGTGCAATCGTTGGAGTTGTAAAGAGCCCTAGATGCTGTTGACCCCAATTATATAATAAAATTACTGAGGTGACTATAAAAACTACTAAGTCTGTGTCTACATTGGCAATTTTGCAAGTACAAATGGCCTTCATTGATGCAGATCTCAACCAGTCTTTGACTTAGTAAAGAAATCCTAGGGAGCTGCCTGAGGCACATGGAAGTTGTGACTTGCCTAAGGTCTCTTAGATAACAAGAGTCAGAGGCAGCATCTTTTAGGCTTAAAAGCTAGCACTTTATTCGTTCCATTTTGGGAGAAAAGGAAGAAAAACTGGAAGGTGGGATGAAAAAGTAGTGAGGGAAGGGAAGTAGCAAAGAATGGAGGGAGACAGGGAGGGAGGGATAAAGGGAGAGAAGAGGGAAGTGAAGAAGTAAAGAAGGAATAGAATGGAAGGAGGGAAGGAAAGAAGAAAGAAATGGAGAGAGGAAGGAAGGAATGGAAGCAGGGAGGGAAGGAAGAAAGGGAGGGAGAAAGAAGGAAAGAAAGAAATGAAAAAAGGAAAGGAGGGAGGAGTGGAGGGAGGGAGGGAAGAAAAGAGGAAGGGAGAAAAGGAAGGAGAGAGGGAGGAAGGAAGGGAGGAAGGAAGGAAGGAAGGAAGGAAGAGGAAATAATGAAAGAAAGGAAGGAAGGAAGGAGGAAGGGAAGAAGAAGAAAGGAATGGAGGAAGGAAGGAAAAAAGGAAGGAAGGAAATCAACCTTTAATCCTCTAATCTGCAGCATCCTTACCTTCAGAGTTATGGCTATAGGGAATGACTCCCACGTATGGGAATGTAGCTGGGAATCTCTGGTTCAGGCAGACTGTCCTTGCATGCAGCTGCACCTTGGGCTGGGGGCCCCTCAGACTTCAGAAAATTTGAGGCAAAAGCTACCATGACTTCACAATGACATCTATCCTGATGTTCGGCAGCACAGGATGACTTCAGATCTCTGACTAAGATGTCCTTGGTGAAACCATTATGAGAATGGGATGTGCTCAGTGGTGGCATAGAAATAGCTTCCACCAGATGGGTTTCTTTTAATGCAGATATAGGATGTGGGAAAGCAGAGGATATGGGGAAAGAGAAAGGATGAAGGGGATACCAAAACCTTGGCCAAAGAGTGAGGGAATAGACTGATGAAATAGGTTTTTAAAGATGCTCTAATGAGTGTAAACTTAACTAAAGGTCAGGGAAGGCCAAGTGTTCTTGGGTTGGTACCTTGCATTGTTCTTTCCTTGCTATGTTATAGGAAGAGTATAACCTCGTTGGCATCCTTGGCATAGACTAGCGGGGTTAGAGCATTGCTTACAGTCGGCTTCAATGGGAAGAAGGCACTTGGATGTGCTGATTCACCTTGCAATTTTTGAGCTCATTTCTTGGGCCTAAAATATGAATGAATGAGTGAAAGAGCATTTATTAAATGCTTACTGTGTACTGGGGATAGTCCTAAGCATTCGAATAAAAAGCAAGCAAGCAAAACAATCCCTGCCCCATGGAGCTTATGTTCTAATAAAAGAACCCAACGTATGGAGGAGAGTGGTGGCCCAGGAAGAGAGTGTTGGATAGGGAAATCAGAGGAAATAGTGACTGAAGACATGGGGCAAATGACTGATATGTCAAGGCTGAGAATGGTAATGGTGATTTGATCACTGTTTTGCAGCTAGAGTTGGAAAGTGAAGGAGAGTGAGGAGAGGTTACTAGTTGGTCAGCATAGAATAGAGATGGTAGGCAAATGGTGTGTGCCCTGAGACTAGGCAAGATGAGGTAACTACTCTCCAGCCAGAGCCTAGCTTGATCTGGGTGAGAGGTGGAGGCTGGTGAGTGAGCAGCATGATTCCTGTCCTTACCGAACCCTCATGCTTATGCTTTCTGGCTTGAATTATTGTCCTTCCTAAATGAAGATGGACCTATTGACCCATGTTTGCAGTGCTTGACAAAACATCTGTTTTTTCACAAATGATGATGTGTTGACCTGAGCCATCTTTTACCCTGATTCAGTTTTCTCTGCGGGGAGGTGGGGAGGGAGGAGAGACAGAGAGACACAGAGATAGAGACAAAGAGAGACAGAGACATACAGAAAGAGACAGAGAGAGAGAGAATGTGTGTGCACACACATGTATGTATGAGTGTGTGTGTGTGTGTGTGTGTGTGTGTGTGTGAGTGTACATTTGTGAAATGACTGGCTGGGGACAGGGCTAGTTTATGGCTATAAAAACAGGCTTTCTCCCCACCCCTGTGGGAACTGAGCTCACTCCATTTCTCCCAAAACCTGCTCTCCCTCTGACTTCAGCGTTTTGGTCAATGGTATCATCATTAACCCAGTCTGGGGGAATTGAGACCTTGGTGTTATCTGTGACTCTGGTCTCTCCCTCCCCTCTTATATCTAATCAGTTACTAATTCCTGGTAACACCACGTCAGCCTCCTCTTCTGCATCCATCTCTTCTCCAATTATTGCTGCTTCCACTGTAGTATAAGGCTCCCAACCTGGTACCTGGACTACTACCGCTGCCACCTAGTGGGTCTTCCCACTCCCACTGTCTTCCTTCCTCAATCTACCCTTCACAGAATGGCAAAATCTCAGCGTTTAGAAAGCACTTAAGAGCGCATCCAGTCCAACCCCTACCTGACCAAGAAACCCCCCTAGAACTTTTCTGCTACGCAACCAATCCGCCAGCCTTTTGCTTGAAGCCTTCCAAGGAAGGAGAGCTCCTCGCGCGTCAAGGCAGCCACTGCCATTTGGGGAGAGCTGTAATCATTAGGGAGTTTGGGTCAGGCCTCATTTCCCCCTTTGCCGCCCCACTCATTGATCTTAGTTCTGTCTTCAGGGGCCAAAGAGAACAAGCCTAAGCCCTTTGGACTTCACAGCCCTTCGCTTATTTGAAGACTGATGCTCAGGTTTTGAGCACTGGGGTAGAATATCAAAACTGGACCCATTCTTCATGGTGACAAGATTTCAGGTGATCATCTTACTTGTGGGGGGTGGGTGTTAAGGCTATTCCATGGAGTCCAAGCCAAGCAGAGCAGCTGATGGAAAATGGGGCACATGTAGTAAATGATAGAGACAGGATTTGAACTCAGCTCTTCTGACTCCAAATCCTGTGTTCTGTTCACTATACTACACTGGGGAGGACCAGGAAGGCCAAGGAAAGGAATTTGAACCTTACTCAGTGGGCAATAAGACTCCACTAAAAGATTTTGAAGAGAAGAACGATATGATAATCAACAGCTAATGATTAATAATAATCAGTAGTTAATAAGAAAAAGTTAAAAGGTTGCTGTCCTCTTCCCTGGGCATATGACATCTGGGAAGTTGTGTTCAGTCATGGGAAGGTCATTAATAATCCAGAAGGAATCTAGAGGAGGGCACCAAGATGGCAAAGCCCCTAAGGCCCATACCATGTGAGTCTCAGGTCCTCCAGAAGGATGTTTGGTTTGGAAAAGAGATGGCTTGGGGTAGGAAAACAGCTGGGAATATCAGTCTTTCTTTTTCTTTTTCTTTTTCTTTTTTGTCAAGGCAATTGGGGTTAAGTGACTTGCCCAGGGTCACACAACTAGTAGGTGTCAAAGTGTCTAGTCTGAGACCAGATTCTGAAATCAGATCCTCCTGACTCCAGGGTGGGTGCTCTATTCACTGTGCCATCTAACTGCCTCTGGAATATCAGTCTTCAAGTAATTTCTCCTGCCCATTGTATTTCCTATCTAACCTTTAATACCTACCCAAATTAAAAATTTTAATTTATTTAATAATTTGTTTAACTTTAATACTTTGCCCAAATACCACTTCTTTCTAGGAAGTTTTCCTTGTCCTTTCTAGCCAGTAATGACCTTTTCCCCCTTGGATAACAAAATACACTTTTTTTTTTAGCCCAGACTTATGATTTCATCAAGGAAGGGAACTCCCAGTGTGAAACCCCCTATTAATCCTTCACCAAGATGGAGATTGTCCACTTATCTGTAACTTATAGTCTTAAAAAGTCACCAGGGACAATGAAAGATTAATGACTTGTCTATGGTCACTTGGCTAATATGTATCAGAAGTAGGATTTGAATTCGGGTCCTCCTAACTCCAAGGCCAGTTTTCTATCCACTGTGATATACTGCCTCTTGTTTGTGCATGTATGATGTATCATTTTGTATTATGATTACTCAAACATACATTATATCTTTACCTCTAAGCCTCATAAGGGCAGCAGCCTTGTGTTAACTAAACTTTGTTATTCCCTGATGTGTCACGTAGCACTCTTTATATGGTAAGTGCTTAATAAGTGGTGTTTAATTGAATTAAATCTGTGAGCTAGCTGAACCCCATAGAGATTGACCTTATAACTTTTATTGGTGCCATGCTGATTATGTTCCCGTTTTACCAAGGTTATTGTGAATTTTTAATCTTATACTCCTCAAAGCTTTCTTTTCCTTCTTTTCTCTGGACTTTATCTCATCTGAAAATTTAATGAGCATCCTTTCTATTTCTGTTGTCCAGGTCATTGATAAAGATGTTAAAAAACCACAGGGCCAAGACAGACCTCTAGGAGGTTCAATCCTCCTTGGGGCACCAGAATTTAAACTTTCAGTACAAGGAAATATGTCCCAAATTATATGCTATTCTAAGAAAAGAAGGTTTGCCACCCTTCACTCACAAGTTAATAAATTGTTCAGGATACTTTTCCACGTGATCTCACAGCTACTCTGAAGCAGTATAATTCCAAATTCGATTAGATTAATCAATCAATCACCAAGCACTTATGGAACATCTAATAAAAACTAAGCACAGTGTGAGGTGCTATGAATACAAATACCCAGAATAAAATGACTCCTACTCAAATGGAGCAGGGGAGTCAATGAGGACACATATCAGTTAATCAGATAAAGAGGTTTTTAGTGAGTGTTTACTATATGCCAAGGGCTTACATTCTAAGGAAGGAATGACATATAGGGATATAGTATATATAGATATAGATATAGATATAGATATAGATATAGATATAGATATAGATATAGATATAGATATAGATATAGATATAGATATAGATATAGATATAGATATAGATATAGATATAGATATAGATAGATACATATATATGTATATATAGATACTATGTATATATACTACATTATATGTACTACGTGTGTATACTACATATATATACTGTGTGTATACATATATATACAATGTGTATATACTATATATATATATATATACTCTATATATATACTATGTGTATATACATATATATCTATATACACACATATAAAGCTATACAGAGAGAATAAACAAAAATACAAATATCTACAACAACCATACATGTTCCAAAAGTCTTAATGTAGTTCTAAGCTTTTGGGATGTTTTATGAGAGAATATAATGAGATAGATACGAGATATTTAGGAGCAGAGGCTAGGAGAAATTTGAGAGTAGTCAGTAAAGGTTTCC